>NW_028261389.1:60904118-61179118 GCF_051295495.1 Thamnophis sirtalis | reverse complement strand
TGACATTGCGGTTTTAGCACCGCGGTTTTGTCGGCGCGCTTATGACGTTCACGCTTTTGTGGGGTCACGCTAAAAGTTCGAAATGATGAGTACCATAGACTTAATAAATTTCTCACTGCCTGTTTTCAGTTTGATAGAGAAATGCACCAACAAATCAAAAGAAACCCACAGGAGCACCATTCTCAGGATTCATAGAAAAGATTGTAATTCAGCATCTTAAACTATAATACTCCCACACATACAACCAAAACTATGGATCCAGTTTGAGATGCCAGATTTATTATACTAAAAAGGGAACACCCAGAGGAGAGTCATGAAACATTCCACAATATCTTCAAACGAATAAAATTCACAAGGAAAGGAGAAAAGAACAACATACTATCTTTCCTTGATATCTTTATTCATGGCAGAAAATTAGAAACATAAGTTTATATATTAAAAAATCCCACACTAACCAAATGATCCATTAACAAAGTAAGAACCCAACCCAAATATCTTCCCACAAGAGGAGCTGTGGAAGAACATTACTCAGGTGAGTACAAATACACTGCAGCATCTCATAATACCAAAAAAAGGAAACAGACCACCTTATATAACATCTTCCAACAAAATGGATACTTACATAACTTTATCCAAATCTGCCTGACCACTGCAGCATAACTTACCGTATATACTCGAGTATAGGCCGACCCGAATATAAGCCGAGGCACCTAATTTTACCACAAAAAACTGGAAAAGTTATTGACTCGAGTATAAGCCTAGGGTGGGAAATGCAGCAGCTACCGGTAAATTTCAAAAATAAAAATAGATACCAATAATGTTTTTGAATATTTATTTCAAAGAAAAACAGTAAACTAGCGGTGTATTCAATGAAATACTTCACTCACCTCATGATGCTGATGTCCCGCTGTGATGATGATGTCCCGTGCAGCCGCGGGAGCAATGTCCCGCCTCCTATGACACACGGCACAGTGATTCCTATCATTGGATCACTGTACCAGAGGAGGTGGGACATCGCTATGTGGCTGCTTGCCATAACAAGGAGGAGGTGGGACATCGTTGCAGAGCGGCAGGAGGGGGAGGAAGGGGAATCGTAAGACAGCCCTGCATTACATTAGAACGTGAGGAGGGGGGATGGTGCGGTGCGCGCTGCGCGGCAAACTGACACAGAGGGAGGGGAAACTCACAGGGGCACTGGGCCATTCACGAGTGTCACCCAGCGGCATGGCCCCGCCCCTTTTTCTCCATTTCGGGCAAATTTTTCACTGACTCGAGTATAAGCCGAGGCGGCTTTTTTCAGCCCAAAAAGTGGGCTGAAAAACTAGGCTTATACTCGAGTATATACAGTACCCAAGCTATGAAAACAATGCTATGCATCAAAAATATCTAGAAAAAACACTATTACTATCACATGGTACCACTATGGCACTCAAAGCCTTTCAAACAACTTAAGGAAGCCAACTTAAGTAAACCAAAATCTCAGAGTAGAAGAAAAAAACAGGATCTACAACATTCAGTGTAAGGACTGTAACAGCCGCTATGTAGGACAAATTGGTAGAAGATTAGCAGAATGCATCCATTAACACCAAATAGCAATCAGAAAACTTAATGAAAATTCTTTAATTTTACAACACAAGGACAGCCACAACCAGAATACATCCTCACCAGCAGCCAACATTCAGATAAGCAGGGATTAATACCCAACTAACATCCAAGCAAAAAAATAATAGCATAGATAAGGAAGTATCAAGGAGAAAACCACACCTGAACCAACACTGACAAGGCAAGACAAGCTACTATATATAAACAGGGAGCAAACCCCACTAGCTTTGATGTTGTTACCTAAAAATGTTTATGAGTTGTGAGAAAGTCACTCTCAAAATGGACAAAGCACATATAAATATATTAATAAGGATCATACTGAATTTTCAGGAGAATACCAGGAATGGGGAAAAAACAGTCCTCATTATAAACTTATTTTGATACCCTAGTTAATGCTTTCTTCAACCTATTGGGAGAACAATTGATTTACAACAAGACTATTGAAATTTTAAGAACATTATCCAGGCCCACTATAAATTATTGAATCAGTGGGAAAATAAGAAATGATTGAAACCAGGTGCAAATAAATATACACAACATTTCCCATTTAACATAAACATAATTTCCCTGAAAAGACAATTAAAATAAATTTCAACAGAGGAGCATTAGCAGCAATAGTCATTGGCTTCAAAATGTGTGTGTGTGTGTGTGTGTGTTTGTGTGTGATGTTTGGGTGAGTGAATCTGCAGCTCTTTTAAAAAGCATGCAATGCACATTAAAAAGGAGCAAGAATTTCTTTGTGTACGCCCATCATTTTGAAACTAGAGACTGTTGCTTTAGACCAAAAATTCAACTACTTAATTTAATTAATTTTGCTTCCATTTTCTACTTAATACATTATAATTCTGTTTCACATTTTTGGGGATGCCTGGAACAAGCTAGTTGATAAGGAAAATGATTTTTAAGATGGTTGATTTGAGCCATCATAAGCAGATCATAATTAGATCATAATTTCTGATATCAGTTCTATACCTATTATTGAAATTAGGCTACAAATAATTAGGCTTGTGTTGTTAACAAACTAAAATAAAATAAAAAATAAAAAACCCTTCTTATTCTGTAAGTATACTCAGTGACTACAAGGTATTACAACATGAAATATACAGGCAAAAATATAAGTCAATATGTAAAAATTACATTAAAAGGCTAATAGACACTAATAGGCTAAAATTACAATAACAGTCTAGTATTTAAAATTAAAAATGCAATGAAATAGTGAGTACTAAGGGTACAGCTTTTGCCACTTCTTTGTCCCTTTGCTGATATTTTGTATTTTTTATATCAGTTTTTTGTTTCCTCTATTATTTAAAAAAAAATTAAATATGTGGATTAGTATGCTTTTAGTGTTTATAAAAATGTTACATAAATATTTAATGTGTGCGTAATATACATTACTTATGACCTATTAAAAAACCCATAGATACAGTATTTCCATTTGAATGTCTCCACGGGAGTTTAACATTGTCTTCTTTATGCTTGTTTGTTTTGCTTAGGAGAAAACACATCAACAGCCACACATGCACTTGTACATGGTTTTACTCAATAGTTGCTAATTAGAAAAAAGTAAGAAAAATCAAATTACTTTTAGAAGAAAACAAACAAAAGATTAAGAAGAGTGGACCCGCTGAAGTATTTTTCAGAGTACTTTTTGATACACTGAAATTATTAAATTATGTTCTGCTGTCTCATTCTGTGTTTGTGTATGCATGTATGTGTACAGACTCCTGAGAGGGATAACTCTGACCTTAACTAATGAATGAAAGACAGCTATAGTCTCAATGACATTTTAAAATGTCAGTTTATTTATCTTTATTATACTCATTTATTCCTTTTTCATGTACTTTCTTATGCTTGTTTGTATCTTTTCTTCAAAGTATTAAAATAAAAGATAGAGAGAGAAAGAGAGACAGAGACAGATAGAGAAGAATGAGTAAAGAATTCTGAGAGGACTATATACTGAAGGCCAGACCATCTAATGTGTGAAGGTCACCTCAGCTGCCCAGCTAAACTAGACAGCATTGGTCAGCAGCATTATAAGAAGAGGCCGGAGATGGATGATGCAGTGGCAGTGGTGAAAACATCATTTCATACTAGATAGGATAAGGCAATAGTAAAACACTTCTGTATTTATCAAGACACGAGTAACCTACATTCATACTGGATATACACCTCTTAGTTTGGATGTCATCAACATGCTACTGAGAAATTGCCGATGATCTTTCAGAACTCAGAAGGTATTTTTGGGGTAACTCATCTCTGTTCCATTCCAGCTTCAAAGAAAAAAATTCCACTGGGAATATGGAACCTGAGAAGCATGAATATGGGAAAGTTCAACATTGTGAAAGATGACTGACTACAATTGATTTCTTAGATATAACTGAAGTGAGCTAAAATTGGACCATGACTGGATAATTGTAGTGTTCACTACTCATGAAATGAAAAACTGGTGTGTTGGTTTCATTAGACTATAGCAAAGACAGCAATTATGAAAAGCCATATAGGTGGTGGCAGTGGAGGAGGAGGAAGAGGATAAGTAGAAGTACTACTACTACTACTACTACTACTACTACTAGTAGTAGTAGTAGTAGAAGAAGAAGAAGAAGAAGAAGAAGAAGAAGAAGAAGAAGAAGAAGAAGAAGAAGAACTGTAGTAGCAGTGGATATCAGAATAAAATTTGTAATACAATCAACAGGATGCCTACATGCTTGTTCTATCTCTCCGCCAGACAGATTTTATTCTTATAGGAAGCATTGGCACTAAATCTAAGCAAAAGGTCATATCTGCCAGGGAAAAGTAAGAAAAGGAGGATTCCTCATAAGCATCGCCCTGTAGTACTATTGAATTTTCTCCAACGACTTCTATCATGTTATGAAAGCTTTTGTTCCGGTATAAACATAAATGATACAATATTGACATTTCAGGCATGAAAGCCCCACCATACAAACAAAAGGAAAGGGTTTTTTTTATCAGGTGATAGGCTTCATTGCCCTTAAATTACTGTTGTTAAGTTTTATATCAAAAATGGAGGACTGCTGCTTGCTACATCTTTCAAACTTTTTGAAACTGGCTTGTGATTTTTCAAGTGCACTTATTGTGTCCATCTTTCCAGTGTGAATAGACAAAATAACATTGTCCTTTCAATTAAAGATTTCTTCTCTCATCAACATTTGAAGGAATGTTGCTTCTAATGTTTCTTTTTTAATTAAACCCTTGTGTTGAGATGATTAGGTTTTAATAAGAATAAGTGATAGTGATAAGAGATAAGTGATAAGAATAATACTGATGATTATTTTACAATAAAAGAACGTGCATACAGCTTTTACAATAAAAGAACATTTTATTTAAATTACATTTAAACTCTTCCATATTATTCTGGATAATAGGACACTTATAACGGGCATAACTAAAGCTAATCATGCCAAAATGAATATATAGTAGCATACACTTTATAATCATTTCAAACTATATTGTTATTGGCAACATCAAACTTAAACATCCACTAGTAAAGTTTTACGTAATTATGTAATTTGCTTTTATTTATTTATTTTTTAAAAATTCTCTTGAGATAGAACATTAAGCTATGGCCATCAACTGTGTGGCATAGGGACATCTCCAGAGGATGTCAAAAAAAAAAGTATCAAAAAATTGTGTAGCTGTAACCACACAGTGAAAGGCACATTCCTTTTGTTGTATCAACATCACTCACTCACACAAGGACATAACGAGCAAGACTTCAATCACACTATCTTGACTTTGTGATCCTTTCCTGTGGACAATATATATACTACAGTTTGTATTTCCAAACTTATTTTGTGCAGGATGCTAGGACAACTGGTGGAATGTAGTTATTGTTGGGGAAGACAGTGGAAGAAAGAAGGAAGCGGGTAACATTGGTAGATTTCAGGAAAAGAATGAGAGAATCCAGACTTTAGTAATTGACTAGTTATAGGTCACATAAGGAAAAATTGATTCATAGTAGTCTGGGTATAATGAACATGAAAAAGACGAAGGCTGAAACCTCAAAAGAACTCTAAATAAACCTGCAGATAATATTTGCTGAAGATATTTACTTTACTGAAGAATCTGACCAACTTGATGTGTATACACACACACACACACACACACACACACACACACACACACACACACAATCTCAAAGAAAACCAAGATTTTAATTTCCTTTTTTTATTCCCTACAATAATTTCCTATTATTGTATTGAGGTAAGAATAGTTACAGGAAGAAGCTTAGAATAGATGTTTTAAAAAAAATTGAATTCAAGGCATGCAAGCTTATTCATTGATCAGGCCTCCATGCAAATTGTTATTTGAAAAATGCAAATGATCAGGTTACCATATTTTTTTTTCGGAGTATAAGATGCACCAAGATTTTGATTTTTTTAAGAAGTGATCATTATAACTGGACCAAGCCATTGAGGTATCCCCAGAGTCACAGAATCATGATTTGTAACATTCCCTTTTGGCTTCCAATAAACAAAGTCAAGGGGAAACTGTTAGGAAGTTTAGTTTAGTTTAGTTTAGTTTAGTTTAGTTTAGTTTAGTTTAGTTTAGTTTAGTTTAGTTTAGTTTAGCTTAGCTTAGCTTAGCTTAGCTTAGCTTAGCTTAGCTTAGCTTAGCTTAGCTTTGTTTGTTTGTTTGTTTGTTTATTTATTTATTTATTTATTTATTTATTTACTTATTTAAGCATGCATTAGATAACAGACATGATTATGTATACATGAAATGAATAGAAATATAAGGGAACATTAGGACAGGGATGGTAGGCACACTGGTGCACTTATGCACACCCCTTAAAGACCTCTTAGGAATGGGGTGAGGTCAACTGTAGACAGTCTAAGGTTAAAGTTTGGGGAGTTTGGGGAAGAAACCATAGTGTCAGGTAGTGCATTCCAGGCATTGACAACTCTGTTACTGAAGTCACATTTTCTGCAAAAAACTAAGTTGGAAGTCATGACCTTACAAGGTCCTCACTTAATGACCTATGCAACCCTCATTTAACAACTGAGACTTCCAGAACTACTATCAGTAAGCAATATCATCACATGATTTTTAGACTTACACCATGCCACTTAACAATATAACTTTCAGTGCCCATTAGCACTATATAACAATAGAGACATTTATGACCACACTATAATTAAGGTAAATGCAAAAGAGCAACATTTCACTCTTGAGAATTTCATCAATATCTCTGCTTCCTTGAAGAACATTAACAAGAGCAACATTTTTATCCAATGAACGAAGGATTTTGGTTCAGCATTAGAGTGGGATTTTTTCCAAAATTTTAAGTGGATAAATGGGTGTTTGTTTTGCAGCCAGAACAAAAATGAAATTTTTTATAAATATAAATTTAAAAGCTTAATGGGCACATTTCTTTTGATATGAATGGGTTGCTTTGTTTGAGTTTCAATATCCACAAAGTATATGTGTAACCAGTACAGAAAATATAAATGATAATATCACAGTCAACAGCCAACACATGGTTACTTAACACACTGTTACAATACTTAACACATGGATTAAAGCACAGTTGTTATCTTCTTTCCAGGTGTTTGGTAGAAAAGTATTACTGATCATTGATTTCCTTCTTAAACTGTTATCAAACTGCTAAATATTCATTATGTCATCAAGATATCTTGGTTATCAAAGAGGTTCTTGTCAGAAAATTAAATACTGCAATCACACTTGTAGTAGTAATGTACATAAGGAATAAACAGAAATGTTTATTGCATCATTAAGATTTTGGATACCTTCTGAATGAGAAGGTACCATTTGACATCTGCTGGGAACAATTCAGAAACATTTATTTCCCCATTACTTTAGAATGAGACAGACTCATTCACATAATGGATTCCAGTTTTATTTCAATTGCAGTTTTATTCACAATGTAGGTGACCAGATCTGATCTACTGTAACATTTTTTATAGTCAATGCAGTAGAGAAACATCAAGCTAGGTGGTTAATTATTAATGCTGTGTTCTTCCAGGGCTGCCTGATGATTTAAAAAATCATGCAAGTGATAATATTACATGTGGGAATGAGTTTGGAAGACAGAGGGACAAAAAACAGATCAGACCAATGGTCAGAGAGAAGGCAGCTGAATTTGCAAAAGAAATGTAAGTATGAAAAACATCTCAAAAGAGATCCTTCCTAGTTTCTTGGACTATAAAGGCAAGGGAAAGGGGGGAAGATATGTGTTTTGAGACTTGCACAATTATTGTAATCTTGCATAGTAGCCCAGAGAAGAAGCACACAGAGAAGAAATATGGGTACATGGCTTCAAAACATAATTCTGAGAACATTGAGGATGCCTTGAGATGTTATTGGGACAACATATTCCCATGAAATTAATTTTGCTTCCCAGGCTAAATAACCTTCAATAACCTATTTCTCCTGTCCAAGATTCAGCTAGTTTTTATTCAGGTTTGTTTCTTTGTTTGTTTATATTTCAAGCAGCAGGATAGATTTGGTTGGTTGGTCATGTTTCACAAGTTTTACTAGTTCTTTTTCTATCAATCCAAAAACACTATTGTTATTTGATTGTAACAATCCACACAGTCCTGACCTTTGTGTTTAGAGAGCACTTCTGTTTCTTTCCTTTGTTTAAATTTCACTGTTAGATTGATAGGGAGCAACATAGACTAGATAGCAAAATATTTCAATTAAATAATCTAGAATTCTTGGCACCTTTCCTCTTTAGAGGCTTCTTAGGAATTCTGAACTTTAATTTAGCAACATTTAGAAAATGTAAAGAGACCTCAATTCAAAATCTCTGGGATACTATGAAAGCATATACAAGAGGCCTTACGATTGCCTACATGGCGAGAAAAACTAGAAAACAAAAAGAGCAACAAGAAGGCATACAAAAAGAACTTAGGGAAGCCGAAGAAGAACTACAGAAAGATCTAAAGAATACAACTAAAATAGAAAATGTATATTAACCATTTCCAGAATATTTTGGCCAAATTTAATTATTTCATATTATTAATTTATACAGTTACGTTTTTATACAGTTTTTGTAAGGAAAATAGCAATAGCACTTAGACTTATATATCACTTCACAGCGCTTTACAGCCCTTTCTATGTGGTTTATAGAGTCAGCATATTGCCCCCTAAAATCTGGGTCCTTATTTTACTGACCTCGGAAGGATGGAAAGTTGAGTCCAATTTGAGTTGTTGAGCATTGAACTGGCAAACTGTAGCCGGAAATACTGCATTCTAACCACTACGCCAACATGGCTCATAATCATTAACATTCATGAACATAATAATCCCCATTTAACTAAACTGAAAAATTGTGTATGCATAGATATGATTTTTTGATTATAGCATAAAAACATTTTATTAAAGAAAAAGGCTGGGTGATAAGTTGTTTAAGCTCATAATTAAAATTTCCAATTCATCATAAAGATCCTGGTGGGCATTGGATATCTTTTAACGAGAACAATTGCTTGCTACATTAAGTTAGCATGTACATTGATTGGACAATCTTAATGCTGCTCTATGAAGCTCTTCTTTAGAAACAGAATATTGCGGGAAATTAGAAGATAAAAACCTTTTAAGAATGCCAGTATTTTTTTTCTACAGAAGTATTGGTTATTCTTTTCTAAAATGGTTTTTGTTTAATTTCCAGATCTCCTATGTTCTAGAGAAAGGACACCTGGCTATTTTCTATAAATATCCTGCAACATATTCTTGGCCTTGGTTTTATTTTTTATTCATGATGATTAAATTATATTCTTAAATCCAAGTACTTCCTCCCACTAATGATTTAGCACAATAACATGAATTTCAAAAAGAGATAAATCCAAATACAAAAAGAAACTATATAACAAGTATCTACAATATACAGATTTATATTTTTTAAATGCTCAGGCACAGAGGAGAGGGTTCTTCAAAACAGGCTTTTATTGTAACAGAGAACACTTCAGAAAAAGAACAACGCCCGCCTGATAGCTATTTATACTTGACAGCTATCAGGCGGTGAACCAATCAGGGAACAGCAATTCTCCCACCGGCCGGCAGCCACGCCACAGCCAATCAGATCTTCTTCCAGCTCTGGCTTCGGCTGTTGGCCACGTTGGGAGGACGCAACAATATTCAGGTGGTTAAAGTATTTTCTTTTATTGTTATGGGATGTTCTGTTCATATTTTATATGTTTTTTTCTAACTAGTTTTATTATTTTTTTAGATGATGTATTTTTATGCTTTTTAACTAATTATACCCTATGCTCCCTATGGCTGGTCTTTGATCATAATAAAGATTTGATTTGTCTTATCTTATAATCTCGCTAGGCAATTTTGTAACACTATTGGACTTCTCTTTCTCTTTGCATAATCTACATTTGATGTTGTTTCCAGATTTTTTAAGTTTTATTGTATGCACTTGTTCTTGTGCTGCAAATTGTGCTGCGCGCCACCATCTTGGGGGAAAATGTCCATTGTATTATAGTATGGTATTCTGGTTTAAGAACTACGGACAGGAAGACACTACAGAGAGCGATCAATTTGGCCCAAGAAACCATTGGTTGCCCTCTGACAACACTGGATGACATTGCCAGGTCTCACTGCTTTAGCAGAGTAAGGAAGATACTCAGAGATAATTCACATCCTGTTCAGTGTCTCTTTGCACTTCTACCATCGGGCAGAAGACATCAAAGTATAGCCAGCCGAACAAACAGGTTTAAAGTTTCTATCCTTGGGCTGTCAGACTTTTAAATACAACTACAATCATTCCATGCACACACTAGGTTTTTTTTTCTTTTTCTTTTTTCGTTTCTGCTATAATTTTGCACCAGTGAGTTAAAACCAATTTCGTTGTATTTAAGTACAATGACAATAAAGATTATACTTATACTTATAAATATAAAGCCACCTTTTTTTGTCTTGATGGATCTAATCTAATCTGAATCTATTGCCAAGTTTCATTACTATTGCCTTGTCCTTCAATTTCTTTCTAGTATTGACTATGTAGAAGCTTATTTTTCCCCATTTTTTTCATTTGCTATTGCAACTGTTCATGCAATTTGTGATTCTGTCAGGTTCAGGATATTTTCTTGCAGACATTTCTTAACATGATGCTCCCCTGCCTTGCTTTTGTATAATGATTTACACTTCTGATTTTATCCTCCATTGTCTGTTTCCCTTGTGACAATTTAAAACTACAAATTTTCCTTGGCAAATACTGTCATTCACTACACTCAAAAAGCAACAGAGAAAGAGAGAGAGTGTTTTATGGTTGAAACAATTTATTTCCACTTGTGTCCATGCAACAATATCTGCTGGGTTGCTTATTACAGGGACAGATCATTATTAATAGATTTGATTGTATTACGACTACTCAGCTTAAATTTTAAAAGTTTTGTAACTTAGTTTACATATTTGGCAATGGGATTTTGTTTGTTTTGTTTTCTTGCAAAATATTATTTCCAAAGCACCCATCTCTTCATATTTCTTCTATCGAGGTTTTTTTTTCTATTTCATTTACCCCTTAATTATGAAAATAGGAAAAAGCAAATATTAAAATATGAAGAAAATAAAAAATACAGACTAATATAAAAAAAGCTCTACTACATTACAATTCTTAAAAATAGTGGAAAAAAAAGAAAAAGTAAATTATACTGTCCCCTTCTCTTCCATTTGTTGCCCAAACCAGGTGCCATAGGTTGGATATTTGAACATTGCATCTAGCATTGATAATTGTTACTAGTAATAGTGACTCCTAAAATCATATTCCATATATCTTGTTCTGGGATATATTGTCAGTATGGGAGCCAACTTTCCAATGCTTTGATTTTAGTGCTGCTGCAGAATTCAATTTCATCTAAGTATTCTTTTTTTTTCTTTTTATCATCAGTGTTACAAACCTATCCAGTCCAAATTACATTTTATGTCATCGCTGAACATCTGAACTGTATCTAAAAGTGACTGAACTTCTCATTACGATTTTCATATAATTTCAAATTGTCCACATAGAACATCTTTTTTTCTTCACTTAGGTAATTCATATTCATATTATATTCTATTCAAAAACTATTGCCATATTAGAACTACATATTTGGACTACCACCAACTTCTAGATTTGTCATCAGTGTTTTCCATTTTTCCATTCAGATGTTTCCAAACATTTTTTTTCTAAATTTAACTGTAGTGTAGTGAATCAATTGCTTTTTTAAATAATTTATACAAGTCACAAAATCAAAAGTTCATCTTTTTATGTCCCAAATTTTTGAAATCCCCTTGTGCTGTGCAGGATTAAATGAATCTGAGGTCAGGCATTAAGATGTTGGTAGATGTGAATGAAAAATATTCTTGTTCACTGCTTAAATGCTGTAGGCAGACAAGTGATTGGGTAGAAATTGTTGGATGTGTCCCTTTTATCTTTTATGATCAGAAACATTTTGCCTGCAATAAGCCAATCAGCTATTAATCTTGGAAATGATTGAGAAGATACAATGAAAAGAAGCTCAACTTTTGCTACACACTGCAATTCTTTACCTACTTTGTTTGTTTTTTCTGCTTTTATACAATATTTTCTATTTCTTTAGCCTTGTTCTTCTCTATCCATATTGATGTGGCTATTTTATTTGTATTTTATTTGGTTGTTTTAAATGTTTTTCCAAAATTGTAATATTTTTTCTTTATTTTGGGAGAAAGACAGTTGGTTTTGTGGGTCAGTTACAATAGAAAAATGTTAATTTATATGAAATTGCCTATGTTGCCTGATCCTATTTTCATATCATTCTGTTTTCTTACAAATTTCCATGACTCTGTTTTAATTCTTCCATGATTCATGCAATTATTTTGTTGTACAGTGTGTGTATTGCTTTTACAATCTTGTTTTACTTTTTTCATTCTTGTTGCTTTAAATATTGTTAGTTGTTAATATCTTCTCAAAATTGATTTTTATTTTCCCATATAATTTTCCCCTTTGGCATTTGATTTTTGGTTTGGCAGCTGGCTTTCAATATTTAACCCAGCTCTATTGTTAGCATTTTGGCAAGACAAAGTTGCCTCTTTGATAGTTTTTGTCATAATTAATTGGGCAAACATCTTTGCATAATCTTATTTCAATGCTTCTGTTGAGTATATTTTAAATGGGGCAATCTTTATCTTATATTTTCCTTCACACATTCCAAAACCTTTGCTCTATTTGCTCTTGATATTCAGACAATTCTCACCGAGAGAGAGAAACACACAAAGACACACACAGAGAGATATACAGAGAGAGAGAGGGAGGGGGGGAGAGACCATTTGTTTTACACCATTTCCCATTTAGATCAATATATAACAGCAAACAGCAGTGGAAATCCAGGATTTATTTATTTTTTTGCCCCTTTTGAAGAAAACGATAAAGGTTTCCCATGTTCAATTGTATATGACTATAGGGAGTGTTGCTCATCTCCATTTTTTAGCCGAGAGAGCCAACGTTGTCCAAAAACATTTCCATGGTCACGTAGCATGATTATATACCAAGGCCTAAGGAATGCTGTTACCTTCTCATTGAAGGGCACCTATTTATTTGCATTTGCCTGCTTTCAAACTCCTTAAATGGGCAGGAGCTGGGGCAAGTAAACAGGAGCTCAGCCCATTATGCAGCCCTAAGATATCAAAACTGAGCTGTCAGTTTTCTAGTTGACAGGTGTAGAGTCCTTAACCCTCCTCCCCCTCTTTGTGTAAAAATATAGAACACTGAATCTGTGATCTCCTATGGACAAAACATGAGCTTTATTTTAACAGAATTAAAATTTCTTGCTGACTTTCCTTACAATATACAATACATTAAGATGTTTACGTAGATAGATATGTAATGCCTGCCCTTCCCTTCTCACAGTGCAGCCAGTCAAATATATGTCTGAACCAATGAAAATAACATTCTAATCCTGTCCAGGAATAGAAATCAATGAGCCAAGACATGCCTATCTCTGCATAAGATTGAACTGTCGAAGTAGCTGACACTTAATAGCAGAAAGGGCATTTGTGTTTTTGTAGTGTGTCTACTAAAAGAATCAAATCTGTTCCTTTAAAAGAACAATATGACACAGGTTATTATAAAACAAACAATCAACAAGCAGCAGCCAAGGAAGAGCCTTTGGCAATAAGTAATTTTGGAGCGAGTCAACCGGTGGAAAAAAATAAGCATGTTCTCAAGAGTTTTCCTCTTTTTACTGGTACTTGCAAAGTGTTGGAGAATAAGTCTGTCTCTGGATCAAGTAGGGAAAAAAATTGGATGCAGACCATCATGTTCTTCATCATTTATTAAATTCATCTGAATACTAATCACTATTCTTACCATTACCAAAGTACTTACTATGCACATGAATAATAGTGAAGTCAGATACCCCTACCTACTCAATTAATGAAGGGCATAACCTTTTACTTTAAGAAACGAATCTGAGTACATCACATTAAGATTTTACAGAGGAGGTTTTAATCTCACTTTTTTCTGAATGATTGGCTTCCCTTAAATTGATAAAGATTTTTGAAGAAATGGGAGTCCCAATGTTTTCAAGTGAATGGTTTTTAGTTATATAAAACACAAGGGACTAATAATTTTCAATTGGGTTGTATAATTAATGTTCATCATATTACGGAGCTATGGAAGTCCTCATTTGTAGTTCTCGTAGTTTCAATAATATACTCTTATGTCAAGCAGATATTATGCATTTGACTGACACAAGAGGATGTGTCTGAATTGCATGCAGATAATTCAGCTTGCCAGCACAATTTTAAAGCATCCCTTAATAAAAGGGAATGGCTTAAAAATAATAAGGCAATTGGCCTTTCAAAACTATCTAAGTGGAAAGTCTCTGAAATGTCTGATGAAAATATTATAGGAAAGTGGAGGAGGGAGAAGAGAAGAAAAGCAAATTTAATGCAATCCATATTCAACTGTAGTAACAATAATACCAATACAATACAAATGAATGAAACACAGCTGAGAACATTTGTATCATATCTGTATGACTAGCATTTGATCATTAAACTTGTTTTAATACATCCATGTACCAATTAATTATTCTTAATTATAATTGGGCCATACGATCATGAAAGCTGTAGAGTTACGTTCATAATATATAGCTTAGACTTTTAGAACAGGAACATATTTATGGGTCATTAAAATTCAGACGAGAAATGAACTTGATGATGGACTCTATAATAAAAAACAAATGTCATTATTTTAAACATTTATGTATATGAAATATCACATATGTAGTCCATAAGGAGGGCAGAATAATTTTAATTTTGCCAGTTAAAGTGACTAATTCATACATATTCATTTTAAGAATTTTTAGCACTTGATTTTTTTTGCCTTCCTATACTACGTACTATTAGGTGATGTCTTTCAGTGGAATAATGACTGCTTAATGAAACAACAACAAAAATGTCTTGCAAATGTTACATTCTCTTATATGGGTAGCTTATGTTGACTTATTATTTCCTGATTTTTTTAGTCATTGGGGTACAATTTAAAATCAATAATTAGCACTGCTTTGAGAAGTATCCTTGACAATATTAAAGTACTCAGATACAAAATAACATCAGCTAGAATCTTGCTAAATTCTTGTGTTAAATGTGACACTGTAAAGCTATTACAACACAATAGTAATGGTGTTTTCTGATGCTAGACAGAAATCTATTATTGCTACAGCTCCAAACTTGATAAAAATCCAATTTAATCATACGGTATAACCCAGAAAGAGCTTCGTCCTTCAAGATTTCAATCAATCTACAAATGTCAGAGGTAGCTTGAATCGGATGAATGTAGCTATGGAGGACAGAATTTTGTGACTTAATATTTGTTTTGAGAATTAAACTTATTTTTAAGTTTGGTAAACCTTATATCAAAAAAGTGGGAGTGGATCAACTGCAGGAGAAATTTTATAAAATCCCAGTTTTATATGGTTACTACAAAAAATGTGTAACTTGGTGGAAAAATTGAACAGACTTTAGTGTAAACTCAGCAAAAGGCAATTGGGGCTTGGAACCCATAGTCATGCCTGGAGTAACCAGGCATTAACTTGATAAGTGAAAGGGGAATCATAATAATGCAAACTAATGTCTTAGAGCTGGGGTGTCAAACTTGATTACATTGAGGGCTGCATCAAGGTTGTGTTTGACCTTGGGAAGGCATGGCCAGAGTGAGTATGGTCAGTTCGACATCATTTGTATCAGGGGCCCATGTGGTGGCCCAAACAGTCTGCAAACAAAAACAGGCTCCTAAGCTCCACTTCTGGCTGTGATGACCTCCTGCAACCCTCTGTCAGCAAAAACGCTCTGTTTTTGCTGGCAGAAACATCCGTGGGCCAGATCCACCCACCCCTGGGCCTTGAGTTTGATACCCCTATCTTATAGCATTGGAATCTGCTGGCAGGTTTTTCAGATAGCAGGAAAAAAACCAACTTAAAGGCAGATTCAAAAGTCCATTGTTTAGTTAAAGGTCTACTGTAGAAGCATCTCATCCAAACAACCCATCAATCAATAAAGAAATTCAACTTAATCAATAAAGGAAATCATATGACACTATATTAATGAGAATGATCTACTATATAGTTGCTGATTATATTTGTAACCAAAGAAAAAGATGGATTTGCAGATATCAATAAAAACTTGTAAGCCCACCCCTCTTCAACAATTAACCATTGGCCTTTTGTAAAGTACCTGTCATTAAATCAATTTATATTTTGGCATAATTGCGGTCTGCTGTCTGGTTTAAATGTACTTTAATGAGGAACTTTCAAGGTAAAATTTTTTATCACAAAGCTCAGAAAAGGAATAAAAATTAATACACCAAAGAAATCAGTAGATTTGCAATTCAATCTCCATCTAGTATCTCTGTAGGAGAAACAGCTTGGTGTGTTTATTTATTGCTAATAGTCATTCACTTTTGTATTCAGTTCTCATTCATTCTGAAACCAGCTCAATCTTCTTGTTTAACCATACTTATGTCTTAGTGTTATGCTATTCCCATTGCATTCAACTTACATTTCTCCTGATGTATCTATCTGTTGCTGTCAATATTCATGGCTTACAGCAGACAATATATTGCTCCATATTATCACAGCTTTCTACCCGCATTTGCAAATTTTAACTGATATTTATGCATAACTTGCAATGATTTACTATATATATAGTATATATGGTTTTTGGTACACTAAGTTTCAGATCTGTACTTTGCTTTCTAAAACCTATCTAACATACAAATCAGACAGGTTGCCAGCCAAAAAGATAGCATAATCTGCATGCCACATACATTCACAGCGAAGAAATCACAAACATCACTGTAACCATTCCGTATACATTTATCAATGATTCACTAAGCATTTCATTTATTGTCACAGAGGGTTCCACTCCCCTTAGATACCATCTTATCATATTCACCATCCAACTTTCAGGTCCATACCTCTTAAAATATTTCTTCCTGCATTTCCCCATACCAATTTTGTCCTAAATCATTTCATTCCATTTATTTTTAATTCCATTCTCTCTGCTGGAGCCTCTCTGTTCATCCACTTCTAAAACATTTGAATTTCCATCAAAACTATTTTGCAGTTTCTTCCTTCCAATATTAAATCTTCATTGCTTTCTTTGGCAACATTCTTTTTAACTATCTTCTTTTCTCCATATACATTATGCAATTCCTTTCTCGCATCCTCATTTTTGCACCATTCTATGCTAGCATTTTTGTCTCATTCATGGTATTTCCCACCAAACATTCTGTTTCACAGCCCAATTAGCATAACCTCACACAGTCTTTTGGCATTTTATAATGCAAATATTTTCACTCATTTACTTTCACTTTCACTCATTTCCACTTTTTGTTTCCTTGTAGCCTTGTTTCATGCATTCTGTTTGATGAAACCACAAACCATCTTATAATTTTTTTAAATAAAGGATTAATTTTTTATCTGCATTGATTCTACTTTCATTTTACTTCTTCATTCTGACTTAATGACAACCACTAGAACACTGTTTCTCAGCCTTAGCAACTTTAAAATATGTGGACTTCAACTCGCAAAATTCACCAGCCAACATATTTTAATAAATTTTGTTAAATTAGATCCAATGTTATATGTTAGTTAGATTAAAATTACAGAAATTGGTCAAAGAAATTTATTTCCACAAGCATGTTTAACCCATTGATCATCCAAATTACTGGAGATAAGAGGGTAAGGCAGTTGAAACCTGGGATTCAAGGAGGGGACTTCAGAGAGGATGTGATTTCATAAATATCAGGATGGCAGCTATGTTTATTTTTCATACGGGTAGAGCTGCCATACCAACTTTTTTGACTCTTTCAATGGAAGTAATCTGTCTATATAAAAGACAAATACCACTCACTCATCACAAAATCTGCAGAACTGTAAAGCCTACAAACTTGAAATTTGGCATGCATGTTCATCTTGGCTTCGAAGTGATTGCTAAGAAAGAATTTTTTGAAATGACCATCAGATCATTAATATTTCTTATACAGTAACTAACACGCTCTGATGCTAAGGAGTTCTACTCCCTCTCCCCACCTGAAATGAATTCTGTTCCAACTGCCAGTTGCCTCACATTCCGTTACCTCATAGTCCAATCACATAGTTTCATAGAGAAGCACATGTATCCCGCTAATACAGTAATACTTTACATTAATGTTTCTCCATTTGCTTTTTTGTTCTATATCTGCCAAGGTTCTAGTTATTCTAGTTATTCATGCTAGTATATAATGCATATAATGCCATATATATTAAAGAGCTGATGGTATTACTTTAAACCAGAATAAGGAGAGCTTGGACATCTTTGGATTGTTAATTCCACTCATTTCCACTGTTATTGATAACTTTATCACTTCTTGCTCTAGTTATGGATAGATCCCTTCCGCAACATTGTTTTGTGCATTTGGACCTATGAGCCTGATGCAGTGGGATATATTTCTACTTAAGTGAGCTAGATTTTGATACTGGTAATTCTTTTAGAAAAATATCCTCTACCAAACAATTGTTTACTTTCCTGTTTAAATTCCAAATTTCTCAGCTCAGTTACTGGTGATCTTTTAATTAACTCAGTATTATTATTGTATCTGTGCCAAGTTTGCAAAAGCATTTATTATTAAAAATTATGATATTACCTTTATATTAGTTCTCTTCCTTTTCTTAATAATTCCCACAAGAGTTTGCTGGTGACAATTTTGTAAGACTGTTCTTAATTTTAAACACTCTCCTCAGTAGTTTAACTCCTTGGGTGATTAATTTGTAATATAGGGTGTCACCTTCCAGTGTCTTTTTGTGTTACTTTGTATGACTTTCTAGAAGAGGCACTGGATGTATTCACAGCATTTGCTGGTTTAAACAAATGTCAGAGGCATATATATCCATTGGCTATTTTTTCACTTACATATGACAATATATTCTTTTTATTATTTTCAAGCAGAAGCGTGAAGTCACCATATCACTAATCTTGGAAAAGATTTCATTCAGGAATACTTTGATAAGGTCTTGTTCCTTTTAAATAGAATATGACTTTTAAATAGAAAACATGGGAATTTACTTACTGCCACCTAATGGTCAAGGTGCATTAAGTTGAAACTACAGTACTTCTGATTACCTAGTTGTAAGAAATAGAATGGCATAGTAGAGGAGAGGAGAGAGGAGAGGAGAGGAGAGTTTATTGGCCAAGTATGATTGGACACACAAGGAATTTGTCTCCGGTGCATAAGCTCTCAATGGGCATACAAACAACAAAAGTGATTGGTCCTAGATCATAAAGCATAGTTACAATCATTAATCATATAATATAAACAACAAGTGATAATCTTAAAATACCAATAGGAGAAGGTAGTAGGAAATATCAAATGAAAAAAGTTGAGAAATGAGAAGATGGAAAAATGAGAATAATAAGAATAATACAACCTAATATATGGGTAGTTATCTTTAGGTCTAGGTTAGATCTTTCTCCTTTTTTTCTTCACTCGGTGACTTTGTCCTCAGTTCTCATACTGAGAAAAATCTGGATTTCACTACTATGATAGTTGGTTTTTTTTAAAAAAATCCCACAATCCTAGACATGAAAGGAGATCAAAATAATTTAGTCTATGCCAGGATAGGAACTTTCCAGAGTTGTATAAAAGTTGACATGAACTGAAGCTTGGATTGTTAATTGAAGCATTTTCTAGGCCTGGCATACCTGGGTTGTAAAAATCCAGGTGACCAAAAAATACATTTAGGTGGGGAACATCTCTTTGGCTAGCCAGGTAAACTAAGCATAGTCACTTTCCTTACAGAAACTGATTGGTATAGTTGCATAGGTATCTGTCAGCTGTCTGAAATTTGTTGATTGAAGAAATATAGAAACTAACAAACAAATAATTCATCTGTTTTTGGGATAGGTGGATCCAGATACTGTGCTCCTAGTTGTTATGCCTAATGGCAAAGATAGTTCCAATCTGATTGCAGGTACTTTCATCTCCTAAAACAGACTTTAGAACCAGCTAGCAAACCTATTTACATACATACTGAATGAAATATTGCAGACTCTGCTGTATGCAATTAAGGGCTTACTCTATGAAATTATGTCCTCAGATATATTAAAATACTGAAGATTTTTAGTCCTCCCAGCAAAATAAAATAAAAACGTTATGGTCTTTTTAGCTTTAGCTAACCCATGCTGGCAATTAGTGACAGACCATTTCCTTCTCTAATTACTATTGTTGGTGGGGGGGGGGGGAAATCCACAGTTCTTTCCATTCACACCGAACTATTGTCTACAGTATTAAAATGGTACTTTAATCTCTTTTTGCTTTATTAACAAAAGATCATTATTTTCTTTTGGATTGTTTATTGATACCGTTGAACCTGTCCTGATATTTACTTGTTTATTTTACATTCTTCATTCACTGAGAACTATATTTTGCATTGCAAATATCACTTTTTTGCCACAGCATACATTATACAGTGGATAGTTGGCCAGTTTCTTATCCTCAGGAACAAATACTACTGTGTCATTCCTGCTAGGTGACATTAGTCAATTGTAGGTGATTGGAGAATCACAAACACTCTTTTCTCAAAGCAGAATCACAGCATCCCAATGTGCATATGTTTTTGTGACAGCGTTCCTAAGGTGACCAGATTTTCAGATTGGTAAAGAGTGACACCTTTGACCGGGGGGGGGGGGGTATTGATTAAAAATTTTATATGGAGCAACAAAAATTTTCATCCAACGCAAAAATAGTGTAATATTTTTTTATTTCAACATAACTACAATTTACAAATCTAAATTGTAACTGTTGCCAAACATCAAAATTTTGATCACGCGACCATGAGGATGCGGCAACGATCGCTAAGTGTGAAAATGGTTGCTAAGTGTGAAAAATGGTCATCAGTCACTTTTTTCAATGCCATTGTAACTTTGGTCACTATACCACCTTTCTGGCCACAGTTCTTAAGTGAATAACTGCAGCTGGTATTTTGTATTTTGGATAGAATCTTTTTTTAAATAGCCTAAGACAATTTAAAAAAAGAATCCACACAGAATAAATTGAAGTAAAACATTTCAAACTATTCTTTCTATGCACAATATATTTCAAAGTATTGTCCATAGAATTTTTAAACATGGTTTTACTTCAATTTATTTTGGATAGAATCTTTTTTTAAATAGTCTAAGACAATTTAAAAAAAGAATCCACAAAGAATTTTAAAAAATCCTATGCACAATAAATAAAATATTATTTTAAAATACTTTAAAAAAAAATAAAAGAAAAAAACCCAGCTCACTTACCAGCAGGCTTGCACTACAAGTCAACCCAGAATGATGTAGATGTTAATACAAAGAACTGAGCAAATTGAAACGGTGAAATTAGTCAGGGAAATATTTTTCAAAGAAACTTTGCCACCATTTTGGAGCAGACCTCCAACCTCCGTGCCCCTCCCCTCCAGAAAATCCAGGAAGCAACACTCCCTACCTCTGTAGCCACATGTTTCCTGGAGCTCTATGGTACTTGGTCATTTTTTCTTATTAAAGTGAGTAAAAGGGGTGCGGGTGGTCCGTTTTGTTGCTTTAACATTTTAATATCTTCAATGAAAGTACAGAGACAGAGAGAGGGATTAGACAGGGTGTCTTTTGTCTTGCCCCGGTTAGGATTTCTTAAGCAAATCCACTGGGCTTTCAACATGAAGCCAGAAAATTGGGACTTTTTTAAAATGGACCAGGACATGGGACAAATTGTTATAAAGTGTGACCATCCCGCTGAAATTGGGATATCTGGTCACCTTAAGCGTTCCCCATGAAAACAAACTTACTATTAAGTGAGGCTGTAAAAGTCCATATCATCTGGAATTTGCACTGGGACATGCTGTCCCTTCTTGCCACAGAGAACCCATCAACATTCACATGCAAGGAAGCTTCCGGAAGATCATGATCTTGTCAACATGCTGTATTATTGTGCTTTGCACTTAAAACCTATTGTTGTTATGTTGAACATATTGTACTGGGGAGTCCAGAGAAACATACTGTAGTATACAAAAGGGATATTAGCTATCACAAACTTCCCTAGTGCAGTCAGGGATCCATGACATAGTAATATATAAAGTACACGTTGAGATTCTCACCAACTTTATATCAGAAAAAATGGTGGAAATGTCCCCCAACCTAGAAAAAGATTTTTTTTTTCAAAAAATATTTTAGGAGAGCCTCCCCACTTCACAATGTATAGCAGCACTATATCTAAAAATGTCTAATGTAAAAGGTTCCCTTTTGATGGTTTCTCTTGAGTGTTAATTAAAGTCAAGAAGCGAAGAAAGCTGCAGACCATTGTAAGATGATGGTACAATGAAAAGCTGGACATTCAGACATTTTCTTTCTACATTTACCTTGTAACTGAAGAAATGGAAGAATGGCACATTTTAGCCATGAGAAATTCTTTCAAATGTTCTTTGCCTTTCAAGAACTTCAAAGTTTTCTTTCATAATATTGAAGAATTGAGTCCAGCATCAATATTAGATTTCATAACATGCAATGCCCAATGTAGGTGTTACTTATAATGTACCCTACCCTACCCGATATTCGGATTTCACTCACATTTCTGCAATGACACTTGGTGTTCAAGGGATTCCCCATACTGGCATCTGAGGCAATAATGAAGCTGGTCCTGTCCTTTTCTTCTGTTTATGTTTCCTCTATCGCTTGCCATTCATTTATCACTGTTGTAAATGCAAGACCTATTCTTCCCCATATGTGATTTTCTTCTTCTTTCTCTTTCTCACTGCCTCTCATCTCTGACTGTTGTTCACAAGTATTCACAGACTCATTTATCAAATGTATATGCTACCCATCTCACAGTTTATTCCCATATCATCTCATTTAACAAGCATCTACTACCATAGGCATATAATCTTTTCTTTCCTTCCTTCTTATTTTAAATAAACAAAGTACCCATCTTTTTCCTTATACCCTGATGTAGGAGACTTAATCTTAAATGGATGATGGATATATGGATGGATAGATAGATGTATGGATAGACCTTCACAAGGGATATATTTGACAGGATGTAGTGATGGAAGTTCAAGTCCCATACTTATTAGTATCATACATATCCATAAATCAAGATATTTTTCTGTTTCAAGATTTTTTTTCTTATCCATCATTTTAAAGATTTGATATTAGCAAAATATTGTGTATCAGTTGAATAATGTAAATAAGAGTAGTGTGCACTATGAAGAGGAAATAATTTTCTGTGGCTGCATATGACTAACTCTTAAAATTCCACAAACTCAAGATGGCTGCTTCTTCCTTCCTTCCTGGCCTTGTTTTGTGAGTTTAATAGGTAGACAGAGGCTGCTGAGAAGAGAAGAGGGAGAGAAGAGAAGAAAGGAGGCATCAAAAAAAAAACAAAAGAAGGAGAGAGGAAGGGAGGAAAGAAAGAAGGAAGGGAAGAAGAAAAGGGAGGAAGGAAGGAATCCATCTGCTTTGGAGCAAGACTATTTTGAATCATTTACTAATGGTCTGGAGTCCTGACAGATTGTTTTAGAAATTATCATCAAGTGACAGAAAACAAGATTTCCCTGCTCTAACAATGCAAAGTACTTTTACTGATCAAGGAGACAGGTATTTCAGCATTCTGTCAATGTTTACAGCCTTTTGCGCAAGGAGATGCTTTACAATTGATTTCCAAGAAAGCTTAAGAAAAAATACTGGAATCGATTAGGGAATTTTACCCCTTAATTTTTTTGAATTAGTTTCCAATATTCCTAGTTTCATGTAAGAAGCTGGAAGATTGAGGATCCTTCTTGGAAATAATGCATGGTTGTTAAATGTGTTTAGAACATTTCACTGGAAGATTCCATAATAGAATAGAATAGAATTCTTGGCCAAGTGTGATTGGATACACAAGGAATTTGTCTTTGGTGCATATGCTCTCAGTGTACATAAAAAGACAAGATACATTCATCAAGAATCATAAGATATAACAGTTAGTGATAGTCATAGGGTACAAATAAGCAATCAGGAAACAATCAATATCAATATAAATCATAAGGATACAAGCAACAAAGTTACAGTCATGCAGTCATAAGTGGGAGGAGATGGGTGATAGGAATAATGAGAAGACTAACAGTAATCATAATGCAGCCTTAGTGAATGGTTTGACAGTGGTGAGGGAATTATTTGTTTAGCAGAGTGATGGCGTTTGGGGAAAAAACTGTTCTTGTGTCTAGTTATCTTAGTTTGCAGTGCTCTATAGCATCGTTTCGAGGGTAGGAATTGAAAAAAATTATGTCCAAGATGAGAGGAAAATGCCTAACTAACTTCTTGTGGCATAAATTTTGGTAAAATACATCTTCCTTCCTTGCTGTGTGCATTTTATTTTATTTTATTTTATAGAAAGCTTTTTCAATTTCCTTTAGTATTCAAGTAATCTATAAATAGAATTTGTTTGACCTGTGCAGAGAAAATATGCCACATTTTTCACTATCAAGATGACGTTTGCATGCAAAATCTAAATGATGTGAAGGATATGTCAAAGGCAAATGAGAAATGGCCTTATTGATGTGAATCTCCCCCCCCCCAAACCCCTAACCCTGTTATGTATGTGAATAAGACTATTAATAGCTGAAGCTTTAACCAGATTGTCCTTTTCATCTTTATTTAGGGAAAAGAAGTCTATGAAAAGACAATTCAAGATCTTTTAGATGCCAAGTAAAAGCCATCCCTGGCCTTTGTCCAAGTTAAATCACCTTCTTATTAGTAGCAGAAATGTGTGTGTGTGTGTGTTGTAAAGGGACAAACCTATTTGCTTTTTCTTCTTTCAAATCTTGTTTTTCCAATTTAAATCCAGTTCATTTTGTTTCAATAGTTTATAAAAATTCACCAAAAATAATTAAGTATTATTAAGTATTTATGTTCATGAATACTTTTAAGAGGTTGATCTTTGCATTAATTTGCTGCATATACCTAGTTTTACATATAATTTTATCTAAATAAGGAACTGGATGTGGACTGAGTGGGAGGAAGCAAAGGTTTTGTAGCTTTTTTTTTTTTTTAGATTTCCCAGTCTAAATTTCCTTATGGTCTCTTGTCCATGAACTCACTTCCTAATTACATTTTATCCTGCTCTGATATTTTGAATAGGAGCCAAGATCTATTGCTTCCCATTATTGTAATAAAATTCCTGTTGCCACCTGCTGGTCCATATTATTCAGACATAGGAGATAATAAATTGATCAAGAAAAACTTTATCATAGAAATAAAGAAATGTTTGTGGCTGTAAGATTTCCCAAGGCAGAAAATTCATTTTAATTTTTCCTAAAAGTAAGTAATTTTCCAAAGAGTATTAACACATAATCTCATTTTAGTTGTAAAAAAAAGTAGTAAAACATTTCAGATTTATTCACAGTGAGAATTGGAAGCTACAAGGTTTGGTAGCAAACTTTCGTAGCCTTAAGTTTCATTCAGAGAATTTAGATAATTGCTTTTTATGTTCTTAGGCTAGTTTTAAATTCTATCCATGAAGATTTAAAACAACAACAAACCTCATTGATCTTTGAAAAACTTTGGAAACTCAGGCCTCATCAAATTAAGACATTTATATGAAACACCTTGTAGTTAGGTTTATTTTATAGTGCTAGCCTTCAAATTGAGTGTGTGTGTGTGTGTGTGTGTGTGTGTGTGTGTGTGTGTGTGTGTGTACAGGAATATATATGTATCAGAGGTGAAAATGATTTTTTTTATAAATTTTATTTTGTTTGTACAAACTTCACATCTTTGCAACACATTACATTTTTACCTACCTGTTGTGTCTGTTTTATCTATACCAATACATCTTTTTAACTATGACTTCATATATTTGTGCATTTACATTATTTCATACATTTTTTTCATTCTATATATAATATTCTATATTTCTATGTATAGCAATTTTACTACATTTATGTCATTTTATAAAATATATAATATATTAAATCTTTTATAACTATGACTTTATATATTTGTGCATTTACATTATTTCATACATTTTTTCATTCTATATGTAATATTCTATATATTCTATGTGTAACAGTTTTTTTTAGTACATTTACATCATTTTGTGTAATATTTATTTGCTATAGTCTATCTCATATTTCAATCTTTTAATCCTTTTCCGGTTTTGTAGTTGTCCATTGTTTTGTTGCTCTTTCTTCCTTTCTTTTTTGCTTTTCTACTTTTCCCCTCCTTTCCTCTAGCCAATTGTACAATAAATCCCATACGGAGTAGTATTCAGAATTTTTTTTTTACTGTACTGTGGGTGTGGCTTGGTTGATGTGGCATGGGAAGGATACTGTAAAATCTTCATTTCCTCCTGATCAGCTGGGACTCAGAAGCAGAGAATAGATGGGGGAGGGGCCAGTCAGAGATGGTATTTACCGGTTCTCTGAACTACTCAAAACCTGCTGAATACCACCTCTGATATACACACCTCTCTCTCTCTCTCTCTCTCTCTCTCTCTCTCTCTCTCTCTCTCTCTCTCTCTCTCTCTCCCCCCCCCAGAATTGTGTCTAACTAGCAATCTGCACTTCGTTTCAAAGCCTCCTCTGAAAAGTTATTTGACAAGGAGTAGGGTTTTGTCATTTATTAAAGATGAATTTGAAGAAATTGTTCATTTCCCCCCCCCCCAACTATATGTTTCTGTAGAGCTGCTTATGTGTTATATGATCTGGCTCATTTATTTTGGAGAAAATGGGAGGAAAAGTCTGCATTTTTCCATATGAAATGTAGAGTATTATAGATAAAAGTAGATTACTCCAGTGAACATATTTTTCCCCAGTGCCAAGGCCCCTTTCACTGAAATGTAGCAGATCAATATTTCTAAACAATCAACAGGCTAAATCAGAACAATCCTGATAACATGAAAATGAATCATTCTTGTGGAGGGCAAGACAATTCTTAACAAGAATCCTGTAAATTTAGAATCAAGGATATTTTGTCTTCTGTGAGATGGATCGGGCATTTCAATAGACTCAAAAAAGATTTGTAATATATTTGAATATATTCAAGCATGGATAAGTAATTACTGCAAAGTCAACCCATGGTATTTGTACTTTACATGCCTATATCCTGAAATTGTGTGACATATTTATAAAGAACAAACTATGGAAAATCTGAATTATTGCTCTATGTTATACAATCAATCTTTTAAAAAAGGATTAGACTATTTTTACTAACATTTTTATTTATTTTGTTTGCATCCTGCCTTTATTATTTTTATCAGTCACTCAAGGTGGCAAATATTTAATACTTTTCTCCACCTATTTTTCCCATTCTAACTCTTCTGAAGATTAATCTACATCAGTGTGTTTCTATACTTGTGTATATGGTAGATTATCACACTTAAGAGAAAAGTACAGTTTCCTAAGTTTTTCTTAAGTATTCATTTATGATGTTAGAGAATGAATCTAATGGTTCATTCATTGCACTAGTCAATAAATTCTAGAGAACATCTGAAGGTTCAAAATTTTATTTATTTAGCAAACATATGCAAAGATTGCATGGGTGAAACCGGCCCAGAAGGACAATTTCATTCCCTTTTATTAGCATGAACAATATGTTTACACATGTCTACTTCACAGTTTCAGGCAAGCAAAAGTCCTTTTAGCACTAGCACTTGGAGTGTTAAATTTATATTTACCAACAAAGAAATAGAGGGTAAATATAATTGTCGGTAAATAAACATTTAACACAAAAATAGTTTGTCATGAAAGTGACTGCCCGTGAAGCTCCTGGATTAGGGCTGAAAGACAATAGCGGAAATAGTATGCTATGTCCCATAGTTGGATAGACCAGGTTGCCCTGATAAAATAGCAATAGCAATAGCAGTTAGACTTATATACCGCTTCATAGGGCTTTCAGCCCTCTCTAAGCGGTTTACAGAGTCAGCATGTAGCCCCCAATAACAATCCAGGTTCTCATTTTACTCACCTCGGAAGGGTGGAAGGCTGAGTCAACCCTGAGCCGGTGAGATTTGAACAGCCGGACTGCAGAACTGCAGTCAGCTGAAGTAGCCTGCAGTGCTGCATTTAACCACTGTGCCACCTCGGCTAAAAACACTTAATAGCACTTAGACGTATATACCACCCCATAGTGCTTTACATAGTGCACTGTGGGTGGTTTACAATGTAAGCATATTGTTCCCAACAGTCTGGATCTTCATTTTACTGAATTCAGGAGGATGGAAGCCTGAGTCAAACTTCAGCCCTGTCAGGATTGAATTCCAGGCTGTGAGCAGAGTTTTGCCTGCAATACTGCATTCTAAGCACCGCACCACCAAAACTTACTTGAAGACAATGACTTCTTTGCTGTTCACTAATTGGTAAAATACAACCATTCTGCTATTATATCAGCATGATTAATCACATTCCTATGTACCTGACTATCCAACTTGTTTATCAGTAACAGTGAAGTATGAATTTCCTCTTTAAAATGGAATTACAGTGACTTTGGTCAAGTGAAGCACTAATTTTCAACAATGCTGAATTCATCATATAAACAAAGATTAATTAAAATAACATTTTAATGTGATTTCTGAACTATATGAAGAAATAGCTTCCTTTTTTTTTACAATTTTAGTCCATTTCATTTAAGTACAAGTCAGCTGCTATCATTCTCAACAATATTTCTGTTTTTATTCTTCTGTTCCTACTGACGTGAAATCCTTTTCACTTGATAGATAGTGTTCATTCCAAAGGCAAGCAACTGCCTCTATTTTATTCTGAAAATAAAGCCTTCTGAATTTTTCATAACCTCAATTTTTTCCCATTTATCCTTTATTTGAAATTAAGAAATCGAGAATGGATGTTCAATCCAAATTGCTGAGTTATTGGAATAACTGATTTAAAGGAATATACACAAAACACTCTACAGTTTACTATGATATTTAATTATACAATCTAATTTTAAAGATTTAAACTCATTCTATTAATCTTATCCATTAGCAAGGAAGGTAGAAATTCCAAGGAAATGCTATAATAAGAACAAGAATAGTAACAAGAATAATACTACATTACTCAAACAGTTGCGTATTATATGAAATAAAACTTTTGCAAGATTAAAGAAAAATTAAGCTACCTGTTGAAATCTGCACATGTCAACATTATCCAAGGATTATGCAACAATGAATATATTTCATTAATATATGCATAACAATGAATATAGGAAACCTAGTCCCAAAGTCCCGGTTCTGCTTTTTCAAGAGGCAACTGGACTTTCTTGTTTCTTCTTTGAAGATGTTTTGCTTCTCATTCAAGAAGTTTCTTCACCTCTGACTGGATGGTGGGGAATAGAAGGATTTATATTCCTTGCAGACAGCTGATCATTTGCATCCTTTTAGAGGGTCATTGACGCACTTGGGGGTTTATCTGTATCCTCAGGGTCACCTGAGTAGTGTTGATGGTTCCTGTAGTATGCAATTTTATTCTCTGGAAATTCATATTCCCACACCATTCAAAGGGTGTTTTATCCCAAATTGGATAGCTAAAAGTCCATAGTGATTCTCAGTCATCCAGATCATGGTTGCCCCAAAGGTGCTTTTTCAGGAGGCAACTGGACTTTGTTTTTTCTTTGAAGATATTGTGCTTCTCATCCAAGAAGCTTCTTCAGCTCTAGGAAACCTAGCATACAAGAATGCATTTGGGGGGGGGGGGGAGTGCATATACAGATGGTTGGTAAAATTTTGCCTAAAATATGTAAATTAGGCAAAATGTATATTGAATGCAAATGATATTATATATGCATACATATATGGATATGTATATGTAACAACAAATTTGGGCAAAATGAAATTTAAGCTCCCCCCAAATAAGTATGTAAGAGAAACTAACATGAGTTTCACTAACGTGAGTTTCAGTTATGTAGAAATTGGTGTACTCCACAAGGGTCAACCAATATCAAAAAGATAGTGTTTATTTTTCTGCTGAATTCCTATGATGTTCATGTAGCTGCATGCTATTTTCCAATCAAAATATAACATCTTGTATATCATATTCTTCTATCTGGAGATAATGGGCTAGTTCAAGTATTGCACACCAAGGTTGATGAACTTTGATTTATAACAATCTAGCCATATTTGTTCTCTTTTCATTCCCCATTACATGACTGCTTGATCTCCTCTAGGACTGACTGGTTTGATTGCCTTGCAGTCCAAGGGACTAACGGGAGTCTTCTCCAGCACCGTAGTTCAAAGGCCTTAATTATTTGGCGCTCAGCCTTTCTTATGGTCCAACTTTCACAGCCATACATTGCAACTGGAAAAACCATAGCCTTGACTATACACACTTTGTATAGGGTGATGTATCTGCTTTTTAGTACGCTGCCTAGATTTGCAAAGCTTTCCTCCCCAGGATCAAACGTCTTTTAATTTCTTGGCTGCAGTTACCATCTGCGGTGATCTTGGAGCCCAGGAATGGTATTCATGTTTATTTCATTTTTTTCTAAAACTAAAGTCTCCAAACATATAACTGAAACTTTTCCTTTACTTGATTTCTTCTGTATATGTACGGACAGGGATTGAGGCCACCAGGTCTGAATTGATTGGCTAAATATGTATTCATATTTTACAGAGAGAAATAAGCATACCTTCTCGGTTATCAGCAGACTTTTTTCTTTAGGAAACAATTGAACTCTGCATTAACCTTCATTTTTCAAAGGTTGTTAAATGCCAGCAAACATCTTAGAACCAATTTGCATCTTGGTAGTCCTTTCAACGTAGTCCAGGAAGAGGACAAGTAAGTTTCTGGTTTTGTAGATAAAGTCAAGTTGTCTTGGTACAGGCAGAAATGGAAGAAAATCTTACTGCTACTGGAGATGTTAGCTATTGTAGAGCAGAGAATGTAAGAAGACATTTTCTTAGTATTCAAAATCCGTATCATTCAGATAACTCAGATAAAATGACAAAATACTGACTATTATTTGCTGTTTGCTATGTTAGAAAGGCTAGCTAAGACTGCGTAGGCAGTAGCCTAAGATACCTCTGTTCTTTCTGAAAACAAAGGCTATTCTAAAAATGCATATTTATATTTTTGCATTGGCAGGAAATGTCACCATCAATCAATGTGACCAAGCGGTGCTATATACCTTTGAATTGGCACTGCATGTTACCATACAACTAATGCAAAATCAGATACTTTATTTTTTGGAGTATAAGACACCCTGGAGTATAAGACACACCTTAGTTTTTGGGGAGGGAAATAAAACTCTTTAAATAAAACTTTTTAAAACTCACAGGAAGAGGGAAGAGGCAGAGGGGCTGGAAGAGAATGTGCTGTGCACAGGCTGTGAGTTTTAAAAATGTCTGAGTGCATCCAGGAAGAGGGAAGAGGGAGCGGGGCTGGAAGTGTGTGTGTGTGTGCACAGGCTGTGAGTTTTAAAAATGTCTGAGTGAATCTGGGAAGAGGGAAGAGGCAGAGGGGCTGGAAGAGAGTGTGCTGTGCACAGGCTGTGAGTTTTAAAAATGTCTGAGTGAATCCAGGAAGAGGAAAGAGGCAGGGGGGCTGGAAGTGTGTATGTAGGTGGTCAGTAATGTTGAAGACTGGCAAGGACAGCTGCATTTCTTCTGTAAGTAGCTGTTCTATTGTTTTGTGTACTTATTTTATTCTTATTTGAATAGTAAGTGCAGAAAATAATAAATTTCCTTTTTATATCTTCTTTTTGTAGGTCATTCTTTGGGGCAAAGAATTCAGTGACATCGACTTGGCCACTCCCACCCAGTCACATGACTGTCAAGCTACTCCCACCCAGTCACATGATCATCAAGCAACTCCTACCCAATCACATGACCACCAAGCCACTCCCACAAAACAGGCCCCACCTACAGGATAGGTTCTAAAAAAATTGAAACCCACCACTGACCTGAAGTTACAAAGGATAAAGAGGTGATATGGTGATTTTACAAGAGTAGGCAGATCTTTGGTCTTGTTCTATCAATTTTGAGAGTTTTTTGCTTTTAGTTAAAAAAAAACCATGCTAACACCTTTTCTTTTTCAAAATAAAAATGGCACTTTGGGTTATTCAGAGCTCGAAGTCTTGGAGAATTTTGGAGAAATTGCAAAAATGTAGTTTATGTGTGTAACTGAATTCTGCTTCTAGGTTGTCCACCCATCTTTGTGATCAATTATTGTGATGGTTGGGAACCATTCAAGTCATTATGAGATCTCGTCCCTTTCTGGCAATCAGATTGAAGTAAGTGAGTGGTGCCTGCTGTCTGTCCCTACAATTTCCTATTCAGTCAACACATCTAGAGGGCATTAAGCCATTGACTTAGACACTTTAGGTACATTTCATTGATTCCAGATGATTACACACATTTTGTTCTATCGCCAGAAGCTATTTCCAAGGAAGAAATAATTCAATGAGTCATGCATACTCCATATCAGTTGAAACCCTTTGGGGCTCTCTCAAAACATTTTGTGTTGTAATTTGTACTTAATAATATCGTGCCAAGTTGTTCTCAGGGTACTAGTGTCTCCTTCTACAGTACACCCCATCTAACTCTAGAGGACACTTGCATGTGTTTTATACTTGCTTATTACTTCAATAAATCATCTTGCTATTGCTGTTGTTCTAGGACTATTTATATAACATGACATGTAGTGAAGAAAGAGTACGTAAATGGCAAAAAAAGAAATTTAGTATTGTTTAAAAGAAATGGAAAACATTCCTTCACATGGTCACATTCTTCCAGAAAAAAACCCCATGTGGGAATGAAAACTGGTCCTAGATATTTAAGGTGTCCCATGGATTCTGCCTACACTGAGTCAGTTTGCCTTGGGTCCCATTAATCAAGCAATGGGAAACTTGTGAGGGGGGGGGTCATTCTGGGGAGTAAAGTTATTTTTATAATTTAATACTTGCCCACTCTATTTACTTGTGACAGACAGGCAGACAGACAGACAGGCAGACAGACAGATGATAGAGAATAGGTATCTGAGGGGTGCTAAGGAGTACATCTACAGTCACACTGATATCTAAGAGTTCTAAGCTACCAATTCTTGGAACAAACATAAAATCTAACTCAAAAGTATGCAATGGCACTATATATTGTTTTACCCAGTCCTTTTAGTAACAATATCAAGCTCATCCATATTAGTAGAATATCACCAAAGCAATAGATGATGACACTATAAAATGCTAGAGTGGAAATCCTCTTATTATTCACAATTGTGAAAAGCGTTTATATTTATGCCATAGACTGTCACTTTATTTCAGGTGATAAATGAAAGCTGGGGCAATCAAGCTGAATTTTTCATGGTAGGTTGGGATTCTGAGTAGGAATTTAAGCAAAGGAGTTTAAACAAAGACAGAATAATGTGGGTAAAGAATATGAAGGCATACATGGAAGTAAATGGAGGATTCTACAGACTCATGCTTTCTTAGCCTTACTTAACACACCAAAACTGCATCCTGATTTTTGTAGAACTTTAAGACAACTTTATCTTAGTTATTATTTTTTATCTCAAGTGTCTTATTAGTTTGCTAGAAAAAGTCCAGTATCTTTCTGCTAAAAACAAACAAACTGGAATGCGTATGTGTAATCTTCACCACAAATTAGCTACACACATATTCATCTGGTTTTCAAACTTTTTGAAAGAGCGGAAATGCTTTATTAAGATAAATGCCACCTAACTTTTATATAGCACATTGCATTGATCAAAGTGGTCCATTAAAAATAGTCTTTTAAATTCTATGTTGCAGAAATGAGTTTAAAATAAAATTAAGATAAATGTTAAATAAAATACAACAACAATGGCTAAGCAATAATCCAAAATAACTTACTGCCTAAGGTAAAAGGCAGTAACTTCTAATGTTTCTGCTGGGGCTTTCCTGTCCATATCTTGTCCCAAGAAATTTTTAGAATGCGGTATTATGGGTAAGTAGCCAGATATCTCTATCTTGCACCTTGGAACAATTTCATCTACACTTGCTCTAAGGAAAACCCTCTAAGAATAAAGAATTTGGGACCTGGTAGGCATTCAGATTCTAAAACCTTGCCAAGAAAACTCAAGGAATTTATCAACCCAATCTCCAAGAATCAGACATGATTTAATTGAAGAAAGAAAAAGGCATTCAAATATTTTGGTCTGAGATCTCATCACTATTGATAGCTACTTTGCAATATATCAGCAAAGACCATCCATACACTCCAATACTTCACTAAGGACTAAGTGACCCATTGGAGCAGATGTGAGTGGTCAACCTAGCTTTCTTCTGTGCCACTTTTTAATTAATTTATTGCACCTGAATAATATTTAAAAAGTGAAAATAATGTAGCTGTCAACTCCTAAAGTTGTCATGGGGAGGAAAGCGGGGTGGGAAGTGCATTCCATGCATACTTTCGGCTATAGTAGGATCTCAAATTACTGCAGCAGGCCTGGGAGGGGTGCACCTCATTGGGGAATGTGATTTATGACACAGACTGATGGGAGGGAAGGAACAGGGGTAAAGTTCAGCTATAATTAAATAAGGCTAAGATCTGACTGAGAAATGATTTTGCCAAAATAAATGCTCCTAATAAATGACTAATTTTCTTTTGAACTTTGGTCCGAGGCTCATGAGTTAATTAGGGCATTTTGGGGGGAAACCTGACAATAGCAATATAGCAATTTTAATTCAGTTTTGGCTCGCAAATATGCAAATATTTGTAATCTCATTCATCAATATCTTTTTCGGAGGGAACATTCTCCAACCAAGGCACTGGGGCTTGTTGTTGAGGGCAGAGGAACAGAAGTGGCTGGGAGAATGTTAGATCCAACTGTCCTTTAATCACTGCTTCACAATTATTTAGTTATAGCATGGCTTTTATGTTCATAATTCTTAGCAAAAGAACAAAATGTGATGGATCCAGCTTTCCTTCAGCCCTATTCCTCTATTCTTCTGGTTCCAATATTGGTCCAATATTGAGGGAACCCCAGTATTGTTGAATGGATTCTATAAGATTTCACTAGTTTCATTTATAATGCTAACCACAAGTTGGTTACATGGGATTTTAACAGTATAGATATTGCTGTATTTTTCAGACCACCTTTCTCCCAGATATTTCAGCAAGATTTTAACTTAGAAAACATTTGGTAGTGGCATTATTTATGGATCAGAAATGTTTTATATATGCTTGCTATGGTGCTATGATTGAGGGATGTGGTGGCTCAGTGGCTAAGACCCTGAGCTTGTCGATCAGAAAGGTGGGCAGTTTGGTGGTTCGAATCCCTAGCACAGCATAACTGAGTGAGCTCTCATTACTTGTCCCAACTTCTGCCAACCTAGCAGTTCAAAAGCATGTAAACATGCAAGTAGAAAAATAGGAACCACTTTGGTGGGAAAGTAACAGCATTCCATGAGCCTTTGCATTTAGTCATGCCGGCTAGTCATTTAGTCATGACCATAGATAAGTCTTCAGACAATGCTGGCTCTTTAGCTTTGTAACGGAGATGGCCACCGCCCCCTAGATTCGTGAATGACTAGAACATATGTGTGAGGAGAACCTTTACCTTTATGGTGCTATGATAGATGATAAAGTTATTCTATTGCGGAGTGCTATAATGTTGCATATAGTTATAGGTCAGTTATTGTGAAATCATGGAATTGTGAATTCAGACATTTCTATAGCAGGATGAAAGTGGGTTGAAGACTCCTTCAGTCTCCAAGGTAAAAAAAGAACTAGAATAAGAGGGAAAAATATTATTCAGATACAACCCCCTATGGTTTTTGGAGAGAAAGCTAAAATGTTCTAAGTGATTAGCAATGCATAATGTCATAAAAGGTCTGTATAGTTACATTTGTATAAGTCAAACTGTTCTCATTCAAATTTTCTTCTTCCTCTGAGGAACAGGAATTAGGGCTTCCATATTCTGTACTGCTAGCTAAATTTACAAATTATATTTAAACTTCTTTTACTAGGAACAGTTCATTAAAGTATTCATTCTTCAGCTTTTAAGGGTCATTGAAGCATCTATCATTTAAGGCCCAGCATTTTGCAGCCCAAATCATAGCCTGCAATTTTAGCAATAGCAAGAGTAGTTTTCTTTTGCTCTGTCTTAACCAGTAACCTGTTTTAACCAATAACCTTTTTAAGTAATCAGCAATGTTGCAGGAAGGGCAAAGAATGGGAAGATTCCATTTCTAAGCTGTGCTATAAAATCATTGATTTGCCTTGGGCCAATCCAATATCTCAACTTAATCTATTTCAAAGATTGTTCTAATTAGTAGAGAAGGAAAAAAAATCCTCCTCTACTTTATTATTTGGAATTTTGGAAGAAATGTAAAATGTGGGTATATGAAATAAATATTTTTTTTTTAAAAAAACCATCTTAGTAAATTGCAGACAGATGAATTTGAGTAAAATGTACATAAAGCATTGATCGAGAATATGTTATTTGCATCAATGGAACCTTAATTAATTAAATTATGAAAAGTATGTGATGCGAATGAAGGCAAATATACATGTCTCAGGATCCAATGTTTCAGGATCCAATTTGGATCATTCACCGAAACCAGAGATTTAGTCTTCTGAACTTTTGGATTTGTGCTGAAGCCTATCCTCAGAAAACTTCTCAATCACCAGAATATGGAAAAGTAAACCTCTGGTCCTAGTGACGAATCCAGACTGGATCCTGCAGTATGCAATGCTTTCATATGTTTGATTGTTAACAATCTCCCAGGCACCTGAATAATAAGGATATCCTTTTTCTTTTCAAAGTTTTTTTAAAAAAAATTCAACTGATGCACGAAATACCTCGAAACCTAAGAAACCTTATTTGCAGACTGAATACAACCTCATTAATATGATCACCATTCCACCCTTCTTCCTCAGAGCAGTTCGACTAAGAGCTTCTATTTATTTACAAAGCCTCTTTCCACACATTTGCTAATTGCTTACACAGAAGAAATAAGACAGAAAGGGGAAAGAATGACCAAGGGGTGATGTTTCTGTGGGTAGCTTATTAATTGATAGTTAAACCTATAATGAAGATGAAGCCAGTGTTTCAGGAAATGATTCTGTCTGTTCAGCTCAGACATCCACCAGCTGCATTTCTAAATCATTTTTTTTTAAATTTTCAGTATTTGTTTGGTTAATTAACTCATTGCATGGTCACATTTATGAATTTTGGTTACCAAAATTCTAGGCTACCTAGTGAGAATGAAGGACTCACTGGAGAAGAGCCTAATGCTGGGAAAGATTGAGGGCAAAAGAAGAAAGGGACAACAGATAATGAGACAACTGGATGGAGTCACCGAAGCAGTAGGCATGAGCTTAAATGGACTCCAGAGGATGGGAGAGAACAGGAAGGCCTGGAGGAATCCTTGAGGTTGCAATGGGTTGGACATGACTTCTCAACTAACAACAAGTTACCATTTTATAATCATGTCCTTCACCCATAAAGACTTGCCTTTATATTTCCTCCCTACACACACACACACACACACACTTTTTTTGCTTCTCTTCTCCTACCAATTTAGCTACATTTTAAAGTTGTGAGCATTTCATAATAGGAAAGCAATAAGCCAAATATGCATTATATAGATTTAGAATATCCAGGATTTTGGGTGCCCTTCGAGCAGGTTTGAAGTTTTAGATATTGTGGCTAATTTGATCTATGTTGAAAATCAGGAAGAAACTATTCTTTCCACTTACTAGCTACCAAATTTAAGAAGTAAAATTTATTGAGGTTCAGGAAACCCCAAAGGAGTTCCAGGGCTATCCATTCCTGATTTAAATTATAGTAATGGTAAAGGTTCCTCTCACACATATGTGCTACTCATTCCTGAGTCTAGGGGACTGTGCTCATCTCTGTTTCAAAGCCGAAGAGCCAGCACTGTCCGAAGACATCTCCATGGTCATGTGGCTGGTATGACTAAATGCCAAAGGTGCATGGAATGATGTTATCTTCCCACCAAAGGTGGTCCCTATTTTTCTACTTTCCTTTTTACATGCTTTTGAACTGCTAAGTTGGCAGAAGCTGGGACAAGTAATGGGAGCTCACTCTTTTACATGGCACTAGAGATTCGAACCCCCGAACTGCTGACCTTTCTGATTCACAAGCTCAGCATTTAGCCACTGAGCCACTGCATCCCTGATTTAATTTATAAGTAGCGCTAATAAATACATAAATGTGTAACCATCCACCAAATGAGCGGTTTTAAATGCAATTTTAGTGTACGCTATTTAGTTTGAATTTCTTCCATCCAAACAAATGGATTATTTTTACTGCTGTAGTCAGTGTCCTGTGTTTGGCAGATCATGGATTTCAGTTTTAAAGAAATCTAAAATGGATTTTTTTATACCCCTATCATAGACGCCAGATTTCCTACTGTAAAGAAAGATGACATGAGTGACCTTGGATAAGAAATTCAACCATTAGAAAAACATGATTTAAGTCCAAGGGGAGAAAAAGGAATTTGGGAAAAGAAATTAAATTGACTCTAGCTTAAAGGGGAGGGAAAACACTGTCAGGATTTCAGGTTTCTGGTACCATAGCTTACATCAACAAAGTAATTTTAATTGGGTTTATATATTTGCTCAATGAAGTGCAAAGTAGCTACAACACTAAAACAACACATAAAAGCTGGCTCAAATATAACAAGAGTAGTAAAACCAGCTCACAATATAGATTTGTCAGTTAAAATTTAAATATATAGGACGTAAAAAAAAAGGAAAACCAAAAGAAAATAAACAAAAATAAGCTGAATTAATTAATTAATTAATTGTCATCTTATAACAATAACTGGCTACTGGGTTGTAATGAGAGAATTCTGGTCTCAGACTAGACAAAATGAATCACCTCTCATTCCCTGAACACCTGATCTCTACCAGCACAAATGGTATGGTTATAACTAGTGTGTAGGTTTTCATAAAAGGCACAGCAAAGAAACTCATGCACTCAGGCCCAAGGTCATTCAGGCTACAGGAACAATTTCTCTCATTAAATGGGATTTTATGGAATTTCCCATCCAATATTGCTGAGGATAGAATGTGGAAGCACACTTTGTCTCTCAAAAAACTCTATAGAATGCTGAGCCAGATTGAGAGTTCAAGCAGAATTCTACTATTTGTGGTGAATCTGCTTCCTGACCTGGCCTCTCTATTGTCAGCCCTGTAGGATAAACCAGCTCACAAAATGACTCTGACGAAAGAATAGAGCTATTTTTCAAAAAAATTGAGATAGGTGATAGCACAATAGATTGTGCTTCCTTCTTCCATCCCACCCCTTATATGAGCCGAGGTGGCGCAGTGGTTAGAATGCAATAGTGCAGGCTACTTCAGCTAGCTGCAGTTCAGCAGTTCAAACCCCACCAGACTCAAGATTGACTCATCCTTCTGAGGTGGGTAAAATGAGGACCCAGATTGTTGGGGCCAATATGCTGACTCTGTAAACTTCTTAGCGAAGGCTGTAAAAGCACTATGAATCAGTATACAAGTCTAAGGACTATTGCTATTATACCCTAATAAAGGAGGGAGGTGTCAGCCCTCAGGCTGCCATCCAGGGGGAACCTGTCCATCACCATGCCCTCTTGGCCATGCTTACACGCCACTAACACTGCCACGTTGATGTTGCCTCTCTGATGTCGATTGAGCCTGTAGCTGCATGTGGTTCTTCTACTCAGGTGCAACTGCCTACTCTGATGTAGCTCTTTTGCTCGGATGCGGCTAACCAGAAAAGAGGGGTGTGTCTGAGGGTGTGGGTCATGGTGATTGGTGATGGTGGGTGTCATCTGGGTGGAGTTGTGGATGGAGCTGGGTGGGGTAATGGTATATATATGGGTGATGGTGTTAACTTGGTTAGAACTGACTTGGATTTGATTACCTTTGTATCATTGTCATTTAGTGCTGGTTATCACATAGTTTCTTAGATAGAGATAAAAGTTTTTCACCAAACTGAATCTCTGTTTGTATGCAACGTGAACACCGGAACGTGACATGAGGTATCTGCGTAAATCTCTTCCAGATATTTTTGTGATTCCCAGGATTTAAGAAATGTTTTAGGTGGCTTTGCTTACATATCAGTTCTTGACCATTTCTCTTAAGGTCATCTCCCTGATTTTCTATACATACTGTCCTGAAATCTGAAAACTATCTGTGTTGTTTCATTCAAAATAGCTTAGGATATTCCTTTAGCAAATGTAACTTCAGGAGTGTCCACGGGAGGATTAAAAAAATAGTCAATATGGCCAGTGAGATAATACATTCATCTTTTTTTAATGTTTGTTGGTTCAATTGCACATACCACTTTAGATTTTTTTAAAACCCTTTCTTGACTATGACTCTGAAGCTGTAGATACTTCTTACCTCTTTCTTTCTTCATAAATCATTAATGAAAATATGGAGTACTGCATGTTTTATTTTATGGCAAACTCATCAATGAGTGTGATGGTAAACTATTTTTTTGTATTATTCTTGGTTAGCTAGTTTTATTGTGGTTAATCTGACTTTTGGGAAAGCCCAGGACTCTCCCTGTTCTTGTTTTACATTGTGTACAATTCAAGGTGTTGGTTCTTCAAGTTATTGGTTATCTGAAGAACTTTCATTTCATTTTCATTTCATTTCATTTTAATTTATTTGTATGCCGCCCTTTTCCCTGAAAGGGACTCAGGGCGGCTCACAACTCAAAGGGAGGGGAAAAACAAACAAAGTTACAAAAAACATAAAAACCATGCATAATTAAAAAAGCACAACAGTCATACCATTCAAAGTGGGGCAGCAAGTCTTTAGCCCCAGGCCTGTCGGAACAGCCAGGTTTTAAGGGCTATGCGGAAGGCCTGGAGGGTGGTGAGGGTACGAATCTCCATGGGGAGTTCGTTCCAGAGGGTCGGAGCAGCCACAGAGAAGGCCCTCCTCCGGGTAGTCGCCAGTCGACACTGGCCGGCTGATGGAATTCGGAGGAGGCCTAGTCTGTGGGATCTAATTGGTCTAGTGGAAGTAATTGGCAGTAGGCGGTCTCTCAAGAACTGCTTATCTCGAGTTGTTTCTGACTACCCAGTATGTTCCACAGGTTGGGTGCACTCCAACTCACTTCCACTAAATGATGTCATCTTGGTGAACTAATAAGAATGCTTTCTCTATTGCTATCCCTGTCCTTTGGAACAGCATTCTCTCAGAGATACATATACAGCAATATCCTGGGGTTCCAGAAGACCCTGCTAATAATGTATATGTGGAGTATCTATCATGAGTTTATTGATATAGTTGTTTTCATTTGGGGCTGCCATGACTTGTCTTTGCTGTTTAAAATTATTTTTAACAATGTATTTGGTTATTGTAAGCTGCTCAGAGTCTCCTGAATTTAGTTTCCTAAATTGAATGTGCCATAATCAATTTAATACAATTATTATCATCTCATATTCAGATCTTAGAAAACTGCAATTGCTGCCAATTTGCAAGCAAAATCTAGTAAACAAGGATGATACTTACCATTGGACAGACCAGAAATAGGAGAGAAATGTTTATTAAGGACTCTCAGGCAACAAAATTACAAATGAAATGTAAATATGGTTTCTATTATGTTACTATTCTCCCAGAATTTCTAGTTTCGTTTTGCTGTTCCATTCCAGTATTTTCTTTTGTCCTGTATAGTAAGATTACCAAATTTTTCTTTCAAAGTTAGGCTGATTCTCATAGTATATTTAAATATCAACAAGTCAGAAGTTAAAGTGAATTGTGTGACTGCTCTAATACTTCCTGCATTTATTAAATAAAGGGAAGAGGTATTTTTATTAGAATCTGAGCTCTTAACTAAGCTTAATTTAGACATGTTAATGCTATTTCCAGCAGATGTGCATTTTAATGATAACTCATGGCAGACCAGGCCACTGATTTTTCATTATTTGTTTAATATTAAACCAATGACTGGGAATGTGCATCACAGTGTTTATGACACACACTGTGTGTATTGACTTCAGTCCACTAAAGCCCCATGGGCTATCAAGCTCAGGAAACCAGAACCATCTGGATTTCTGGGAATACCTTTAACGCTAACAGAATTTTGAAAGCCTTCCGAAGTAATTAATGAACAATGAATATCTAGTGTATCTAGCTGTTGTGGCCCAACAGCGGCCGGCTGAGCTGTTGCTGGAATCTGACAGCAATGAACACTATGAGACTGTCCTGGAGGCTGAGGAAGACTCTTTGGAGGGGGTGTATTGGGAGTCAGAGCAGGCACTAGAGAAGCTAGAGAAGCCTGTTGGTCACCAGATGGCATCTGAGTCAGGGAGCAGTGAGGAAGAACAGAGGGAGGCTGTCCCTGACGTACCTGTGCATAGGGCTGAGAGGAGGAGGGAGCAGCTTTGGAAAAAGGCTCACAGAAGGAAATAGGAGCAGGTGGCTACTGATTTGCCTTTCCTGGAAAGCTTATAGGTGGGGTGATGGGAGGGGGATTTTGTAGGAAACAACAATTTACTAATCCAGGCATAGTGAAAGATTGGAAGAATTTCGTGAGTTCAAGCCTTGCTTTCATAGAGATAAATTTCTGGGCTCCTACCCAAGGGGTTGCTTATCTCCCTCCTTAGTTGTGGCAGACAGCCAAGTCTGTGTCAGTATATATTAGAGGCTTGGGACAGAACACTAGCAATCAATCAACTTAGAGTTTTCTCATGCTTCCCTCCCCTCTCTAAACTCAAGAATCTCTTCCCTAGTAGACCTTTTTTCAACCTAAATACTTTTCTACATTCCCAAGATATATTAGGCATCCCATTACAAGGATGAGTTGTAGGATGCAGAATAACCAGAGTTACCACATCTATGTTAACTTTTCAATCGTTTCTTGTCATCATTAGCTAAGGAGCAGGAAAGTACAAGTACAATTATATGATGAAAAAATAATGAATCTAATTAATATATAGTTCTCAACTGGTACAAGAATCGGTAAGCAAGGTAGTTGTTAAGTGAATCACTGCATTTGTTAAGTGAATCTTGTGGTTTTTTAAAAAAAGTTGTCTTTTCCATTGACTTTGCTTGTCAAAAGATCACAAATGGCAATTATATGACCCTATGACATTACAATCATCGTAAATATATGCCGACTGCCAAAATCTGAATTTTGATCACATGGAGATGCTGCAATTGTTTAATGTGTGTGTACTGGATGCAAGTTACTTTTTCAGTGTTGTTGTAACTTCAATTAGTCATTAAATAAATTGTTGTAAGTCAAGGACCTCCCAAAATGTTGTATGGCCACTAATCTACAGATATTTTGAAAACTAATTGAAGTGTGTTTTTGGTCCTTAAGTTAAGTGAATACTGCTTTTACTGCATGTTTTATCATGTCTGTCTGGGTGACTTTGTTGTACCCTCAGAATTTGTTATGCCTTGATGACACTAAATAAATTATATTTCCCAGAGTTCAGAGTCAAAACTTTATCAGAATTCCAGAGTGGAAAGATATGAGTTACAGAGTTCTGGAGGTGCACTTTCTGATCAGAACACATGATACTACTATATTCTTGTCAGGCACACCAAAGCACATCTGGGTTGAAAAGATTCAACTGTTGTGGCCCACCAGCAGCCAGTGAGCTGGCAGAAAATTCGGACAGTGAGAAGGTTGGGAAGGAATAAGGGAGAGTCCTGGAGCCTGGGGAAGGCTCTGATGAGGGCTCTGTGTCAGAGGCAGAGAGGGAGCCAAAGCCATATGCCAGGTTTCAGCTGACTTCTGAGTCAGACATAACTGAGGCAGATGAACAGCTGAAGCCTGTTTCCAGTGTGTGCATGCACAGAGTTGCTGGACGAAGGGAACAGCTAAAGAACAGGGATTGACTTGGGAGTAAGGCCACAGGCGGATGATGAATGGCCCCTCCCAGAGGAAATAAAAAAAAGGAGAGAAAGAGGAGTGGAGTTTGCAGGAGACAATTAGTTTGCTTCATTGGTTCATGACTCTCTGAGACTCCTTGCCAAGTGTTGCAGATATTGGCTTCTCAGCTCTCCAAGTCAGATAAGGTCTGTGATTGTAAATTCTTCTTTGAAAGACTTTGCTGGATGTGAATCAGCAGAATTCACAGTAAATTAATAAAAGGGGTTTTTGTCGTGACAAGGAGTTTGCTTTATGCTCTTGAGAAGCCTAGGTCAGAACATCAATGTTGACATCACCGTTGCCCAGGGTAGACCCAGTTGTGGTCTCCTTTTATGTTTCCACTAAGTTGCCCACTGAAATGGTACCCAAACTATTTCCTCACAATAGTCGGTTTCAGACTGCTGGACATATAGTCATACTGGTCACATGACCATAGAAAGTGTCTTTGGACAAACCTGGCTGCTTCGGCCAAGAAATGGAGATGAGTGCTGTCCTCTAGAGCTGGAAACCACTAGACAGAGAAAACTTTTACCTGAAACACAAATGCAAAAAATGTATTAAGCAATTCCACATCCTTTCTGCTGCTTGTCACTTTCTTCCTGTTTTCTCCCATTGATGAACCAATCATTTCCTTGACATTTTTTCCTGTTTTTTTACATGTTAAAAGCAGCTTTTTAAAAAATTATTTTTGACATTTGTTGCAAGTCTTAGTTCATTCTGAGCCTTATCTTTCTTGACTGTGTCTTTGCAGGTTTGGGCTATATGCTGATATTCTGCCTGAGTTCTCCTTAGCTTATTCTTCTTACTATTATTATTATTAGCTTATTCTTATCCTCAGTTGTTCTGAACAGAACTAGTATATGACCCAGTTTCTTCATGGGGTGTTCAAGCAGGGCAGAGGAAGCCTGAAGACGGCCTGTATGCCATTGAATGCAAAGGTTGCATAAAAAAATCTCATTATTGTAAATTATGCAGAATTGATTATAGAAGACAAAGCTAAGAAGTTAATTAATGCTGCTTTTCTGTAAATAATCATCAAGATAGAAAATTAAGCTGTTTTAAGTTGATATTAAGCAAATTAATTCAGGAAACCTTTGTTTTGTACAAATATATCATTATCTCTGCACCTTCATAAAGTATAAGCCAGGACAATATTTATTTATCCAAAGAAGACTGCTTTATTAACAAGTTAAGTAAAACCAATAAAACCATGACCACCATTACAGGTACTAATTTCCCCACAGACATTTTACTTAACATTATTTTTTCCATTTCTTTCTTGTCTTTCTTGTCTTAAATCAAAATTAGGAATTGAGGATAATTTGAATTTTTCTGAACTATTTCTAAAAGCCATTCTTATTACTAACCATGTCTTTATCTGGGAAATATTGAGCTACGTTTGTAGGTCATCACAAAGAAAAAAAACTTTAAAAGTTGAGAAATATTGATTAGGTTACCAAAGGTTTTAGGCCCAGTACTCTTAAACATCTTTATCAATGATTTGGATGATGGGATAGATGGGGAATTCATCAAATTTGCATTTTAGTAGACATTGTAGCAGATAATTGTATATACTACGCTAAGGTCGGAACAAAGATGGCGAAGTTCTAAGTTGTCTAAGCCCAAAATTTCAGGTCTGGTGGCATAAGGTATTCTGTTGTGAGCAGAGGAATGGAGGACTCTTCTTGTGAAATATCTCTGGACTTGAATACAGAGGAGCTGTATTCAAGAATTGGTCTAGCAAAAGTTTTGTATGCCCTAGTTTGCAGTTCAACATTATCAGAGAAGAAGCTACACAAGATTAGGTTGACAACTCTTAATGCCTTTTTGCTGTTACAGTGAGCTTTGGCACTTAGATAATTTGAGATGACTACTCCAAGGTCTTGACAGAGTGGGGGTTGTCTGAGAGGTCATATCCACACAGGCTGTATTTTGTATTCTGATAAATATGCTGGCTCATATTTAACTGGTTGTCCACTAAGATTGCAAGATCCCTCTCACAGTTACTGCTATTAAGTTTAGTTTCATCCAGTCTATATGTATACTTTTGGTTTTTCTTGCCTAAATGTCTAAGTCTTTATGTTGAATTTCATTTTGTTAAATAGGGCCCAGTGTTCAAGTCTGTCAAGATCCATCTGGATCTTGAGCCTATCTTCTAGAGTGTTAGCTATTCCTGCCAGCATAGTATCATCTGCAAATTTGGTAAGTTCCCGACTTCTATTCCCTCATTTAAGTACTTTATAAAGATATTGAGTACTGGCTCTAAGATGGAACCTTGTGGTACCCCACTGCTTACTTCCCTCCATGTAGACGTAGACCCATTAGGGACTACTCGTTGAGTATGGTTTGCGAGCCAATTATGAATCCATCTGGTGGTGATGCTATCTATCCCACTTTTTCCTAGCTTACTTTGTGGTCTTTTTTGTTGAATGCCTTGCTGAAGTCTACATATATTATGTCCACAGTATTTTGCTGGTCTACTATGTTGAAGAATGAAATAAGATTGGTTTGGCGTGATCTGTTTTTAACAAATCCATGATGACTGCTAGTTATTACTTTACTCATTTCTAGATGTCAGCATATGATTTTTTTATTATCTTTTCCAGTATCTTCCCAGGTATTGATGTTAGGCTGATTGGTATATAGTTTCCTGGGTCTGATTTTTTTTTCCTCTTTTAAAAATGGGAACCACATTAGCTCTTTTCCAGTCCTCTGGTAATTCCCCAGTGCTCCAGGATGTTTGAAAGATGTGGTGCAGTGGTTCTGAGATGACATCTGCCAGCTTCTTTAGAACTCTGGGATGTAATCCATCAGGTCCCAGTGATTTGTATTCATCAAGATCAGACATAGTTTCTTTTTGCATGAAGACTGATCCAAATAATGAGTTATGCAGCTCTGTTTTCTCTCTGTTGCCTGTTACTTCCTTGTTGTCTGCTCTCTTTAGTGGACTGACTGTTTCCTTGTCTTTTTCCTTGTTATTTATATGTTGGAAGAAACTTTTTTTTAATTATCTTTGACTTTCGTTGCAAGGCTTTGTTCATTCTGAGCATTTGCTTTCCTGGCTTAGTATTTGCAGATTCTGGCTATCTGCTGATATTCTGCCTTAGCTGTGTGTCCCTCTTTTCACTTTTTGTACTTGCCCTTTTAGTTTTTTTGGATTTTTGGAGCTCCGGTCTAATACAGATAATCCTCAATTTACAAACATTTAATGATAGTTTAAATGTATGACAGTCTTGGAAAAAAGTAACTTGCATTCCATATTTGCATTTATGGTCATTACACCACCCCAACAATCATGTGATTGCAATTTGGGTGCTTGGCAACTGAGTCATATTTACAGCCAGTTTCAGCATCTTTCAGCAACCTTGTCAATTTCTGGCAAAAGAAAAACACATTGGAGAAGTTGGGTTTATAACCATATGATTTGCTAAATCACATCTCAAATTGTGTCTGACTTGACTTGTGACTGCAATGATTTACAATGGAAATTCCAGTTCAAGTTCAAGGACTACCTGTAGTGGATCTTAATCTTTTATTTATATAAAACATCTCTCACACACAAAATTCCTTGAAATAAAATAATGGCTGGGGCCATCATAACTGAAAAAAAGAAAAGAAAAGATCATCACAGATGGGTCCATAGATTTAAGAATTGGCAGCCACAGATAGTAGCTGTAAAAAGGCTTTTAAAAGGCAGGAAGATATATACATAGACAATATTCCTTTATGTGCAAGATTTCATTGCAGCAGACTGCAATTAGTTAGCTAGAGCTTATGTTAACAGAAGAACTCAGATTGGGTAAAATCCATCTTTCTATGCCAATCTTAAAAATACATAGTAATTTCAGAATCTGCTCCAGGCTATTGTAACAGTGAATAAGAAGATTGGGTCTTCCACAGGGATTGATTGCCTGCAGGGATAGATAGTTTGTTTTCTGGAAACTTTTTAGCAGATGCACAGAGAAAAAACACTCTGAACCTATTGTACTCTTTAAATATGAGGGTCATATTTTACAGATTTTGGTGTGTGTGTGGGGGGGGGGGAGTTGTTGTCTGTGAGCATAAGCAGAAAAAAAATCTTTGAATTGGAGCGAACCATAATCATTTTCTTTATTTATAGCATGCAAACAGAAATCGGAGCTGACAATTCAATGTAAAGTTCTGGGATTAAAAATCCACTTTTACCCTTTATTCAGATCAACAACAACTAAGGCATTGTGGCACTTTTCTACTACAAACTGTTGACACCTATGGGTATGTTTATGGAGAACTAATGATATTAAGACATGCTAATTTTAAAAGGAAGCGTGTGAAAATCCATGATTCTATATAGTGATGGGATTCAAAAACATTTTCACTACCGGTTCTGTGGGCATGGCTTGGTGGGCATGGCAGGGGAAGGATACTGTAAAATCTCCATTCCCACTCCACTCCAGGAGAAGGTTACTGCAAAATCCCCATTCCTTCCTGATCAGCTGAGACTCAGGAGGCAGAGAATAGATGGGGGCAGGCCCAGTCAGAGGTGGTATTTACCAGTTCTCCGAATTATGTTACCGGTTCTCCAGAACTGGTCAGAACCTGCTGAATACCACCTTTGGTTCTATATGGAAGAAGTTGTTCAGTTCTGTTCTTCTGATTGCTAGTATTTTGTACTTGTTGGGGAAGATTTTCATTCCTTCTTCCTAGTAAGCTAATACTGCCTGGAATTTAAAAATCGTTTTTGAACGCATAAATAAAATGTTCTGTATGCATTTGTAATACCAAGATCTTGTCCCCTCTCTCAATCTCTGTTTCTCTCATACCCATAAACACAAATGTCAATTCTGGTTAAAAAGCATTGGTTCAACTAAAGAGCTCAACCAAGAAACAGGACTGCACTAAGCGGATGCCCAGTTAAATATAGTGAGTTCTAAAGGTTACGGTTGCACAGCATTTCCAATTGAATCTCCAAATGTGCTTTGGAGAGTGCAAGACCACTCACATAGTAACTATCTGCAAAAGCTTAATGCAGCCATGGGAATGAGAGTGCACGGCTGATCTCAGGAGCAAGCACAGCTGTTTTATCTTGTTGTAAGTGATGGCCTGCATCCAGAACTGTCCTTTTCCAGGTGGAATTCAAAACCCTTCCCAACTTTATGCAATTGCAATGATGATTTCTGAAGTATTGTATTCAAATGCAATGCTTTTAATTGATTGGTGGCTTTTGTAAATAATTATCACAATGCTGCATTTTAAATGGCTGAGTGATAATATCACAAGAAAAAACCTGTAGAAGGCAGATAGCTCATTAGAAACTCCAGGCAAATTCAGAAAGAATACTTATTGGACAGGTTATCTGATCAGTCATGTGTATTTAATGAATTCCTAACTGCTTTGCATATTTCATTAACCAAATTCAATGTTTATTCTTTAATTAATGAGAACTCTCACCAAAATGGGCAATAAGAAGTATATGAACCGAGATATCATATTAACTAGTTCATAGCTGAAGAGACAAAAAATTAGGCGGAACAAAACCTAATGGTTTTAACCAAGACTGTGTTCTTATTTTGATCACAGCAATTCAAAACTATAATACCTGAAACATGAGACAATGGCTTTTCCCCCCCGCAGGCTGTTATGTACACTTCATCTGAGACAATGTGGAATAAAGTGGTGTTACTAATTAACAGATTAAAATCTCATTTGCCGCAGCAGTGGCATTTCTTCTATTGAATGTCATCCATATAGAAAGAAGTATTGAATATAACCCCACTGAAATTTAAGTAAAGATTCAACAACGCAAACCTTAAGCTTTAGTCCGTTGCATTTCCAACTTTAAAAAAATGCTCAGGTAACCAGTAAAGAAAATATGAATACTGAGATTCTTCATCATATGCAATTCCTTTTCCTTTTCTCAAATGAATATAGGTTACATTTATTATCTTTTTTCTCCCTGACCTGTTTACACAAGACACTAAGCAGAAAAATGAATCAGGACCTCTAAACCAAGTAATATTCTGCTTAGTTTGTCTGCAATGGAAAATTAAAACTTCTTGGAGTTGCTTGGTGCCCACCATCTGTTGATTATAAGTGCCCTGCTTCTCAGGGGAAGGTATTAAAATGACAATACATATGGAAAGGGGAGATAACAAAATGAATTAAAATATGGTGATAGAAAGAGAAGATATTTCAAACATACCATTGAATGCCATTTATCCAAACTCCTGGGTAAAGGTTAATCTGAGCGGAGCAATCATTTTAAATGAGCAGCATATGGAATATATGAAGCATATGAAACTCCTCCAGCAAAGTCAAAGCAGAGGAAAGAAATAACTGTCTGGGTCCAGCTATAGAAGTTTCAAAAGTATCTCACAATTTTAGGCTACCTAACAGGGGTGGGTTCTGGATTCATTAAGTGCCGGTTCGCTCAGGGATGCGCTTTGGGAGTGCGCATGCGCAGTAGTGAAAAACAAGATGGCTGTGCCTAAGGCACAGCCAATAGAACCAGTTCAGGGGCATGGGCAGCCAGAGTTACTACCTACTTGGCCGAACCGGGCCGAACAGGTGAGAAGGCACCTCTGCTGCCTAAGCTAGTCTTCTCTTTCAAATCTGTTTTGGTGAGTACTGTTCTGTTTTCTTCTGTCCCATGGAAGAAGGAGGAGATGCTATCTTCTTTCCCTTTATCATAGGTGCTAAAATCTTAATTCAGTCAATTGCCAACCTATTGCTTGTATAATGTTATAACTGAGAAATTATTGGGACTGCCTGCAATTATTCAATTTGTTTTTATTCTATTTAGTAGGCAATCACACCTGAATATATCTAGTGATCACATTAATGTTTATGGATGATCAAAACTCATTTCGCTGAAAGAGAAGATATCAAATGTAAAAAACTTCCTTTTTTTTTACATCTGGTCATTATTATTTCTCTGATTCACTTGTGATGATAATAATATATTAAAAAGTCTGGCCTCATTACATTATTATCTAGCTTCTGTAAATATTCAAAACATGTCACATTAGAATCCAGATAAATTAATTACTCCATTCAATGTGTTATAATCATCTTTTGATTTGTCACAGCTTTATACAATAAAGTAGAACAAAGCAATCAGGAAGATAATCTGGCTTTTGTAATCAAGCAACATAAAATGTGTATTACTTATTAGTCACATATTTTAGCCCTGAATCTGAAGGTCTGCATATATTAAACTCTGAATAAAAGAATTTGGCTGTTGTTGTTTTTTACTACTGTAGATTACAAAATACAGTTACTTGAGACCTTGAATGCACTGCAATAATTTTTAAACAAACATATTTCCTCTTGTCTTTTAAGAACAATCCTCCAAATCATAGATTTACAGGGGGTTCTGAAGATTCTGTTTCACCACTCTTTTTCTTCCTCTCAGCCTCAATATTCTTCTGTGCACCCAACTCCTGTCTTGAAAGCTTCGCTGTAATGCATTTATATTGCTATGCTCTACCCTGATGGCCGCCTGTATCTCCTCTACAAACATTTATTTCGTTTACTGAAATTCTATGCCATTAAGTCCTGCATGTTCTGAGTGGCTTACAATCCTAAATAAGATTTTTAAAGGTAGACAGAAATCCATGAGCAGAAATCTCAGAACAATAAAAGTACTTCCAGTTGGGAAAGAAGCTGGAAAGCACTTCCCAAATGTTTCTTGAACATTCATGCATTTATAGCCATGAGGAAGGCATGTGAGGAAATGGTGCTCCAACATGATTGGGAACAAGGATGCAGATTACCAGCTGTCTGCAAGGAATATAAATCCTTCCATTCCTTACTATCCTATCAGAGCTGAAGAAGATTCTTGGATGAGAAGTAAAATAACTTCAAAAGGAAAAAAAAAACAATAAAGTCCAGTTGCCTCCTGAAAAAGCACCTTTGGGACCTGGATGACTGGGAATCTCTACAGACTAGGAACAAGCTATTTCATAGAGGGGTGTGTATGTGTATTAAGAAGGCTCAACTCTGTGTCTCTATGGACACTTTCTCTGTGGGATGAGACCTCCAATGACCTTCTCTGCTCAATCTTACTGGAAAGGCAGATTCAGTGAAGAAAAGGTATTCTCAAAGATATTGAGAGCCTGAGTAGGTAAGACTTTAAAGGTGACAACCAGCACCTTTCATAGAAAATAACTTTCAGTCAGTGTAGTTCCTGGAATTAGGTGCTATAAGGCAAACCTTGGTGAACCCATAACAATCTGGGCAGTTGAATGCTAAACCAGTTGCAGGGGTCAAATTATTCAAGGCGAGCCCTACAGGGGATGTATCTGAGAAGGGTTGATAGAAGCTTATTTACATTTGTCCGGAAAACAAAATTGCACTCCCACTTTAGGAAGGTGTGGTTGGGGGGGGGGGAGCAAATGCAATTTGTGATTGCATAAAAAGAGTAGAATGCCAGCATCACAGAGAAGTAATTCACGTTATTTTGGATTAGTGCCATGTTAACAATTGGCAAGGGAGAATTGGATAATGGTGTGGATCTCTTTCCCTTGGGTGAATGATGCATAGAACATTATATCCCTATTTAATAGTGGGTATATGTGTGTTCTCGAATTCCTTCCCTGATTTATTTCCTTATACTGCCTTAGAATAAAGCCTTAAATACTCCTGGTGTAGTCACTGCTTCCAGGTTCAAAAGAAACTGATCCCATCTTGCTGAATTCGAAGCAGAGCAACACAATTAATCAGACTCATGATACTATATTTTAAGACGGATTTGGACAAACTGGAACAGATTAAGATAAGGATAACAAAGGTCTTGAGGGGATTAGGACTTAAATCCTATAAAGAATTATTAAAAGAACTGGGAATGTTTAACTCTGAGCAAAACTGACTGATACAGGATGTGATTGAACTATTCAAACCCTTCAAAGGATGTCACACAAAAGAAGAATGAGATCTAGTCTACATCATTCCACAAAGTAATGGATTTCAGTTACAGGGAAAGAAGAATGAGATTGAATGTTAGAAAATAATATCCTCACATAACAACAGTTCAACAGTGGAACCAGTATCTAGAGAACTGATGGACTTCTCTTAGCTGAAGTTCAAGGGAAGATTAGACAGCCATCTGTCAAGGAAGCTTTAATTTGAATTCCTACACAAAGTATGGGATGAAACTCAATGACCTAAATAATATCTTACAAATCTATTATTTTATTGTCATTACTATTAGAAATATACCTTTGATCCCCAGACATGATGAAAAGTTACTATAAAATGAAATATAGTCTATGAAACATTGGTAAGTGAACTTGCAGTGAGTGTTGACTGACTTTAGGAACTTTCTTTCTTTCTTTTTCATGAAACAATGTTCATTGACAATTTGTTCCTCCTTCTTCCAAGAAACTAAGTTTGCATTAATTCCAAAAGTTAATGTAATAAAAATGGTGAAAATCTGGTATCTGACTTCCTCAGCCAACTTTGGACAAAGGCATTCCACATTAAAATGCTAGTAAAATGTATGAGCCATAAAATACAGGCCAAGAAGTTGACTTTCTTGCATTTTCCAAGAAGGAAATATAGTGTGAAAACCTGATAAAAGATTCCTTTCAGCCAAGCATTCAGGTATTCCTGTGATTCACGACTTCCCATATGTTGACTGACAATTCAAGAAGGATGAGCACTTAACACCTCATGAAAATGAGCTATTTCAAAGTGGCTCAGCTGGAACAGAATTTAGAATATGTTATTAATAGTGAGTAGCAAAATTAATTGTTCCTTTTCTTTGCAGGGGGAAAAGTATTTAACTACACAATGTAATGGTAGCCTCCTTCTATACTCCTTGGCCAATTGCTGGAGTATCTATACAGGAGTAAGTTATTTAAATATGTAAGTTCCACATTAGTTTGAAAATCTTGAGTTTTGTTAATGTGCTTTTTAATGTTTCTTTTTCTTTCTTTCTGTTCCAATGTGGATAATTTTATAGGAAGAGCTTATAAAGTATGCAAAAAGTTACACTATTTCAATCCCTTCAAGGCTAAAATATGGCACTTTCGTAGAAAGCAATCTGTCTGAGATATTATCTACATATATTATCCTGATATAAACCCAGAAAGGTCACTGGAAAATGCCACTACCCCATTAATTGTTTTTCCTTTATTTCTGAATGTCATTTTTAAAAGAATCAGTGAAAAAATATAACATTTAGCAATAGCATTGTGTACTAACTATGTGATAAACATTTAGTTTCCGGTATAGTACAAATATGCCCTAAACTATCTAATAAACTGAACCATTGCTGAGAATTTTCAGGAGGTGGAATTCATATTTTGTTTCTCAAAAAAGCTGAGGAAGGTGAGTTTAACTTTCTGATTTGCTAGATTATTCCCAAAATAACAGAGATGGAGCATTTCTTTTTTGATGGAGCAAAGCAACAGTCAACCTTTTCAAAAGGCTGGTATTCTACAGTATGCCCTATGGAAGGGAGGGAGGGAGGGAGGAAGGGAGGAAGGAAATGTCTAAGCAGAAGACCCAAATAACTTATTCCGATCATCTTTGCAATATGCTGAACATGAGATCTCAGAGAAGCAAGTTGTAAATAATAAATCTGAGTTAGACTGTCTATATTGATTTTATCCAAAATTCTTTGAGATTACTTTGTGTTTTCTATATTTCCATTTTCCCAATAAATCTTTTTTTTATCTAGAGATTCTTCGTTGGCTTAATAGGGGAATTTTTCATTAAAACGTTCTCTGTGTGCTATACTGCATGATTACAGGTTCTTCCTAGGTGTCCAAATTGCTTGTATTTCAGAGTTATGGACAGAAATATCTAAAGGCCTTCCTTTCTATTTTCCTAGCACCAGGCTCAAAGAACATATCCTTAATAGCAGCGTTAATAACTTTGAAACATACTAGAGGAATGAGAAAGTTTAGACTGGAGTAGACCATTATAAATATCTTATACTTGGCAAAAAGAAATTTGCTAACAATGTTCTAAATTATCATCTCTGCCAGCATTCTCAAAAGGATATTAACATTTGTAATGTAAAGTTTAATTTGCATTTTTAAATAATTCTGTCCGCTCCCCTATTCGTTTCTCCCCATTATAGATATTTATCAAGTGAGTTAGGTGAACCAGAGACCCCTCCCAAATTTGGCTGATTTGTTTCAGTTGAAATTTGACATGGAAAATTCTTAGGTGGGTCATGTAAGAAATGCAGCCAAGCTCTATCTGAAGAGCATCTGAAGTTGAGCATGGGATATAGATAATCACTTTCAGAAACATTATCTGAATGTTTTCTAAATAGGAGCAACCTAATAAACATAGAATTGTGTGCCATATAAAAGCAAGATCAGGACCTTTCTTTGTAAAGTTTTATAACTGCAGGGCAGTGGTGGGTTTCAAAAATTGTTCGAACCTACTCTGTGGGTGTGGCCTCCTTTGTGGGAGTGGTTTGCTGCCCATGTGACCGGATGGGAGTGGTTTGCCGCCCATGTGACCGGATATGAAGATGCCGACGACACTTGTCAGAACCACCTTAAATTACCTCACACACAGCACTGGCATGCATAAGAATATGATGTAAACTTGTTTTTTAAAAGGCATCTTTGGTTTGCGTTAAAACAACTTCAACAGACACAATGTTTTGATTGCACCACAAACGCAGTAGTCATCCTTACCTTTCACAGAGGCACTGAGTTTTATAAATATGAGCATGATAGTGTAGAATAATCATATCCAAGGACCAGTGGTGGGTTTCAAAAATATTTTGGAACCTCTTCTGTAGGTGTGGCCTGCTTTCTGGGTCCACTGGTGAAACGTCTTCTAACCGGTTCGGTAGATTTGATGAACCGGTTCTACCGAATAGGTGCGAACTGGTAGGAACCCATCTCTGCTGCAGGGACAATTATTGCCATGATGGCTAATATATTAATTACTGTTCCAGAAGACATAAGTTTGAATATTGAAGCATAGATACTGGAAGTCCTTGACCTTATCAATTGGTCTTGAGTTAATTTTCCATCTAACATGTGATTTAGGGTGCATATTTTCTTTCTAGAGAAAACTGAAAACTTAGTTTTGGAATAGTTGATTTCAAAAAGTTCCCTAGAACAATAAGGACACTATTCAGCTAGTCTTCTACAAATATGTGTTTGAGTTATGGATAAGATGGATAACACATACAAAAAGTGTTGGGGTGCAATAATGGTTTAGAAAGAGCTACAATTATGTTATTTACACAGCAATTAAACAGTAAGAGGGCAAGGATAAAGCTCTGTTCATTTTCAGGCTAGTGATGGGGACGATTACATTGCCATGAGAGTTGCCTCTACTCTATTTTGATGTAGGAAAATTATCAATTTAGGAAGATGATGTTTAATGGATATTGCAGATGACATCAAATATTGGGAGAAATTGATGAAAGGTCTGAAGTGAAAGTGGGAAGATATGTTACTACTTTAACTGTGTAAACCAAAACATAGCAAATAAATTAATGCCCTCATAGACAAATTATTTTCAATTTAGAATAAGTAGCTTCATTTTTGGGGGGAAGTCATTGGTCTTCTTTGATTGGTGTCTCTATTTTAATCAGCTCCTCCTTCAACCTGAACATCAAACTGAATTACTGAACTAATTCCAGAGGCATACCTGATATCTCTTGGTTATTATTACTTGGATCTTGACCAGTTTATTTGAGAATTCAGAAAACTGTTAGAGAAGCATGGGCATTGGGCCCAAACTGAGTTCTTCCCTTGCCTACTCTATGTTCCTAAATTGGCTGCTGCTAGAGAAAAAGTCCCATCTTGAGTATCCATGATGTAATTATATTTGATGGTGCAAGATACATAAAGCACCAAATGAAGCATATAGTCATGAGGCAAACTGTATGCATGTGTGAAACTATTATTAATATTATTTTTTTTAAAAACAGCTGCATCAGCTTATGGGGGTGTTCTTGTTTTTAATACACAATGATCTTGGTTATTTTATTGTTTTGATTAAATTTGACCAAATACTTCTTTGAGGTTAATGGATAAGGTAAAGTTTCCCCTCTCACAAATGTGTTAGTTGTTCCCAACTCTAGGGGGTGGTGCTTATTTCCATTTCAAAGCCAAAGAGCCAGCAATGTCCAAAGACATCTCCATGGTCATATGGCTGGCATGACTAAACACTGAAGGCGCACGGAACACTGTTACCTTCCCACCAAAGGTGGTTCCTATTTTTCTACTTGCATTTTTACATGCTTTTGAATTGCTAGTTTAGCAGAAGCTTCACAGCTTGCAGTCCAAAGCCAAATGTCTCAATTAATAATTACAGAATTGAAATCTGGATCATCACAAAAAAGATGCCCAAATTGATAGGTTTTACCTCAAAAATATAACTATATATATAAAACCATATATATATATATATAGCTATAATAGAAAAGCTATGGCAAATAAAGACAGCATACTAAAAAGCAGAGAGATCAAACTGGCAACAAATGCGTAATGTATGGCTGTGAAAATTGGACCATGGCTGAGTACCAAATAATTGAGGCCTTTGAACTATGGTGATGGAGAAGACTCCTGTGACTTCCTTGGATTGCAAGGCGATCCAACCGGTCAGTCCTAGAGAAGATCAACCTGACTGCTCTTTAGAAGGCCAGATCCTGAAGATGAAACTCAAATACTTTGACCACCTAATGAGAAGGAAGGACTCACTGGAAAAGAACCTAATGCTGAGAAATATTGAGGGCAAAAGAAGGGGACTACAGAGAATGAGGTGGCTGGATGGAGTCACTGAAGCATTAGGCGTGAACTTAAATGGACTCCGGAGGATGGTAGAGGACAGAAAGAACTGGAGGAATGTTGTCCATGGGGTCGCGATGGGTCTTCATGACTTTGTGCCTAACAACAACAAAATATAACTGTATAACTGGAGGAATGTTGTCCATGGGGTCGCGATGGGTCTTCATGACTTTGTGCCTAACAACAACAAAATATAACTGTATAACTGTATAACTGTATAACTAACCATATAACTATATAACTTTATAACTATATATATAACTAACTATAACTAACTAACTAACTAACTAACTAACTAACACACACACACACACACACACACACACACACGTATATGTATATGTATATGTATATGTATATGTATATGTATATGTATATGTATATGTATATGTATATATATGTATATGTATATATATATGTGTGTGTATGTGTGTGTATATATATAACTACAAAATAACTATAACTATAAAACTATAACTATGTAGGTCTTTGGTTATTCGGGTTTTCTCCCGCGTAAAATTGGAGTTGTCTTGGCAACGTTTCGACGAAGTCTCATTCGTCATCTTCAGGCTTTGTGGTTCCAGGAGCAATGTGAGATCTCGGCTGTTTCTCCCTTTTAACTGCCAGTGAGGGTTTGAGCTGATTGGGTGGGAGCTTGGCTTTGTTCTGATTAGGTGGAGGTGTGTTCTGATTGGTTGGGGGTTTGTGTTTCATGTAAGGATAGGAGGGGTTTAAAGAGGCTAATGGTGCATAACTTTTCTTTTGTATTTCTTCATATTGGCTGACTGTGAAAAGCATTTCTTACAAAGTTGCCTCAAGCTTTCTCCACTTATATTCTATTCCTGCCTCCAAACTATTCCAGATTAGCTAACTTTATCAAATCAGCCATATTATGATTTGCTTGTTACTCCAAAATGAAATAGCTATAATGGAATGTCTAGGAGACACTGGGAACATGGAAGAAGAAAGAGAACAGTTGCAGAAGAGAAACCACAGCCCTGGGGAAGGGGAAGGGAGATCTGAGATAGACTAAAGCGTTGTTAATCATGCCAGATATAAGTTAATTCAAATAATTGCTTTAGTAGGGTTTCCAGATTCTGTTATGTCAACTTCACAACGTAGTCAAAATAAGAATCTTGCCCAGACTAACTAATTCTATTTTATTGTAAGGTTATTTTAGTAGATCTATTTTACTATCTCTGTGAAATCAATGATTTATCAAGTTGTGAGGATCACACCAGCATTAGGATTCTTTTAAAAAATCAACTTGTCCTAAACACGGCTGCTAAAGTGCTAATGGAAGCTGGCTAGAGAGAAATTTATACTACTTATTCTTAAGAAGCTGACATAAACTTCTATTAGTTTCTGGGCATAATTCCATCTGTCTTCATAAATATGGATGTTTGATGGATATGATCAGTGTTGCTTCAAAACAACCAGAACAGAACTTCTGAAACTTTAAGTTGCTGCATTTGATTTTAGCCAAAAGTCCAAGAAACTGTGAATTTTTCTGCCAGTAGTTATTGTAATGGCAGCCAGTTAGATTGGTTTGAAAGAGAACTAGTCACATTAACAATAGCAATGGCACTTAGATTTATATATCACTTTATAGTGCTTTACAGCCCTCTTTAAGTGTTTTACAGAATTAGCATATTGACCCCAACCACCTGCGTCCTCATTTTACCCACCTCAGAAGGATGGAAGGCTGAGATAACCTTGAGCCTGATGGCATTTGAACTGCAAAATTGCAGTCATCCTGCAGCTGGCAGCTGGCAGTCAGAAGAAGTAGCCTGTTTACTGCACTCTAACGCCTGTGCCACCGAGGCTCTCATTCATGGGAAGGTCAGGTTATCTATGGTGACTAATGTTGTTAGATGTTTATTGCTTCCTGTGTCAATAGGAAAATGCCTACAGGGTCTGAGATATGATTGTGGAAGGGGAATGTATCAATCATAAGCAGTCATCACCACTTATATTATTGCAATATGTTCTACTGTACTCTAAATAGCACTCACATTTCAATTAGCCCATGATACAGCAACGTAATATTAGCTCATATCTAATACCATGAGCATATTATACCTGGGCTTTCAATGCAGCACAACCTTCTTATAAGTTAAATGTCTATGGAAAGTTATTCAGGTCATGGTTGCCCCAAAGGGGCTTTTTTTCAAGAGACAACTGGAGTTTCTGGTTTTTCTTCGAAGATGTTTTAGTTCTCATTCAAGAAGCTTCTTTAGCTCTGACTGGATGGTGAGGAATTGGAAAAAAACACTTTTTGGACGTTTCTAAGTGCAGTTTCAAATATCTTTGAAGATTGAGTTCTTTTACAGGGTGCATGATGAATGATAGGGTGCCTGGCTTGATTGTATTGAATATTTATGGTTTTATAATTTTATACTATTTGATACTACCTGAAATGTTCCTTTCCCACATTGCAATATCTATTTTTCTAGGAAAGTTATCTGAAGAAATTATAGGTTCAAGAATATAGAGGTGCCCAGTTGAGCTATATGTTATCTTATAATGTATCTGGTCTTGTTCTAGGTATGCATGCATTGTCCTAACATTGATGAATGCTCAGCACCTACAGATAAAAGCGTATGGATGAAATTTTAGACAAATTCCAGAATATAAAAAGTACTCTGTTAACTGCTGAGGTTTTCAAAGTATGTGTCTTTGAACAAAATGATGGATATTTGCAGAAATGAATCTTAGCTAAGGGATTGATAAATGCTCCCAGAATGTTAAATGTTTTCTACTTTTGTTTGAACATTTTCAAAGCAGCAGGATATATACTCTATGGAAAGGAACAATGCTCTGCAAGCATGGAACACATAAAGGAAGAAATAAATAAAACAAACACATTTAAAGTACTAATTTATAAGGCTGTTCAAAGCTTCAAGATTATGCTTCACAATGACAAATGTTGGTGTAAAATGGCTTTGCGAATACCCAATTCTCTCCAGTTCTATAGGCAAAGCAAAGGTTTGTGTTGATCCAAGACCTCATCCAATTCTTTAAAAAGCTTGTCTGCAGGCACCTTTGACTTGACTGTATGAGACCTCTGAGCAACAGAAGCGAAGCAGTCTGGCAAGAGGCTCCGTTGCTTCGTGACGCAGCTTCAAAAGGAGGCTTCACATAAACTTTGTCAAAGGAAACCTCCTTCCTGCAAATTGTTTCACCCTTCCTGCTTTGACAAGGTGAAATATCACTTCTGTGGTACAAAATGCTTCACTTAAGTGAAAAACAGCCATTTCATATAAAAACATAGCTTGGCTTAGTCAGACAAAACAAGAAACAAAACAAACAAAATGCTTTTAGATGGATTTTAGCTGTTGCTTTAACATTTCCTTGGAAGAAGGAAATTCTTTCTTAGGGATTCACACTTACAAGATCATTTGACGTTGGTAGAGATGGAATGCAACTTTAGATTGCCAGGAAAAAAATTACAGTTGACTATCTCTGCTTGGAAGCCCTTCGCCTCTTCCTAGTCTCTAGCTCTTAACTCACAAAGAGCAGGGATGCCCTTCTGTATCCAACATAATTGGCATTAGGAACGTTTGTGTGGCAAGCCTGGCCTCTTCTTCTCCAGACTTCATTCTCTTATCTTCATTTGCATTTTCCAGGAAAACTGGTCTATAATGTGCCTCATTTCACAATATTCTGTGCATAAAATTTAAGCAACATTCTTGAACAGCCTATTTGTTTACTTGTTGGGTTTCAACAAGAATCAATGGTTAGAAACTAGAAAGGCAACTTAGAACTAAGGAGAAATTTCCTGACAGAACAATTAATCAGTGGAACAACTTGCCTTCAAAAGTTGTGAAAGCCCCAACACTGGAAGTCTTTAAGAAGATGTTGGATAGCCATTGGTCTGAAGTGGGGTAGGGTTTCCTGCCTAAGCAGGGGCTTGGACTAGAAGACCTCCAAGGTCCCTTCCAACTCTGTTATTCTATTCTATTCTATTCTATTTTAAATATTGCATTGTGTTGGGATTATTTGAGACAAAATGTTCTCTAAAAATGTCCAAGTACAGACGTGGTTCCCAACATGGGGCCCATGCCCTACGGCGGGGGGGGGGGGGATTTGATTTTTAATGGGTGCAATTGGAAAATGAGTTATAATTAACTGAATTTTTGAAAGCCTGCTAATAGTTCTTATATATTTGTGTTTCATTTACCTATTGTTGTCTTTGTTAAAGTGGATTTCCTAGGGCGTGGTATGAAAAGGATATCCCAGCTGGGGAGGAGGGAGCAACTGCCAGTCAATCAGATGTGCCCCCACTAAGGATCATGGGACTGGCAGAGTCAGTCTCTCTCTCTCTCTCTCTCTCTCTCTCTCTCTCTCCCTCTCTCTCCCTCTCTCCCTCTCTCCCTCTCTCCCTCTCTCCTCCTCTCCCTTTCCCTCTCCCTTTCCCTCTCCCTTTCCCTCTCCCCCCATGGTTTTTGCTGCTGAGTGGTTGCAGGGAGAGCTGCTCTATGGGGAGACAGAATGGATGGCTACTGGGGGAAGCCCAGCAGTGAGGATACAGAACCAGGACCCAAGGCCATTCTTTTATTTTTCTCTTCCATGGATGCCATGTTCTTTGGAATCTTGCTTAAACCAAGTTAACGACCTTTTAGGGTTCCTCTGTGTGAGTAGGAGTTCACTTTTTGAATAGTAAAAATTATCTGTCACAGGGAGATTTTAGATGGGCCATGGCCAAAAAAAGGTTGGATACAGATAGATGGATTTTATGCAAAGAGAATGGACGTTCCCAAGAAATGATGCTACCCATTCATGATTGCTGGGAAATTATCTAACTGTGCTTTATTTGTTAATTAATGAAATTTAAGTTCTTTCTTATAATATAAATCAGATTAGGTCAGCTAATCTAATCATCACAAAAGTTCTTTGGTGAGACACTTCAAATAAAGTGAACGGAATAGAAAACCACAGATCTTTGTGAAATCTCAAGGTTTTATATTCTTCAAAGGCTATGGTTGAGAAAATAGAAATAATTCTGAATTGAGGACATATGTGAATTACTAAAGCCTGGAACTTGCTCCATACCATAGTGTTAAACCTAAGAGAGTTTTTATTCTTTTTTCTTTTGTGACATCTCTCTTCATAACATCACAGGAATTCAAAGAAATAGACGAGGAATGAATTTATGGAGGCACAGAATCAATATGGAGTTGACTTAAACTATATTCAAATAAAGGTTTCACCTGTCAGTTATGAGGTGGCACAGTGGTTAGAGTGCAGTACTGCAGGCCACTTCAGCTGACTGCTATCTGCAATTCAGTGGTTCAAATCTCACCGGCTCAAGGTTGACTCAGCCTTCCATCCTTCCGAGGTGGGTGAAATGAGGACCCAGACTGTGGGGGCGATATGCTGACTCTGTAAACCACTTAGAGAGGGCTGAAAGCCCTATGAAGCGATATATAAGACTAAGTCTAACTGCTATTGCTATGTCTGATTCCAGGGGGTGATGCTCATCTCCGTTTCTTAGCCAAGAGAGCCAATGTTGTCAGAAGACACTTCCATGGTCATGTGGCCAGCATGACTAACACCTATTCATCTACTTTCATTTGTATGTTTTCAAACTGTTAGGAGGGCAGGAGCTGGGAGTTCACTCCATCACATTGTGCCCACGTCTCAAACCTGGATTGTCAGCTTTCCAGCTGACAAATTCAGCATCTTTAACTACTGAGACATCATGCCCCCTTAAACTATATAGGTTAAACTACATATGTAGCAGACAAACTATCCAGTTTTCCCAGGTTAGTAAAAATCTCTTTTGCTTCATGAACTGGATTTCTTCCAAATCTCTTACATATTCTTAAAGTAAATAATTTAAAGCAGAAAGGCTTATTACAAAGATAGATTCCCGAGTAAAGGTGTTTCTCCTGAGTAAAAATCTCCATTATCACTTTGAAGTTTGTTCTTCAGGGATACTGGTGACAACTCAAAGACAAAGTAGTTACATTTTAAATTGTATTGTGTTGGTGCGGTGGGGGGGGGGGGGTGCAGGGGAGTAGGAATATTATTCTGATGCTTGTGTTGTAATACCCTGGTCTAAAAAGTGACTCCACTACAGTTCTTTTGCTTTGCTACATCAAAGAACATGATGATGGATGGGATAGAATTGTGGCCCTCACAATTTTCTTTTGCAGTGATTTAGTGGTGGCATTCACTTCAATCTAAGAAAAGAATCACATCAGCCTTTGGAATGCTTCCTAAGCTCCAGTGCATAAAATTAAAATTTACAACACAATGCATCCATTCACTTCTTTAAATAACTCAATCTTTCTCAACATTATATTGTATCATAAATGTCCCCAAGGCTTAGCTTTGAAAAACGAGTAATTGCAAACCAGGACTATTAGCTCAATGTTGCATACCAAAATTGAGAGGTCCTTTAAAAGGAACAGCACATGGTTACAACATTACTAACAATAATTGACGCTCAGAAGCAACAATCACAGGCTCTTGTGACAAGGTGCAGCCATGTGGTAAGATTATTTTAAGTTTCAGAGATAATTGCTCATGACAATGTTGGCAAAAAGGCAGCAGGACAAAGAATGCAAGCCCTTAAGACTGATTTTTTTTAGAATACCTCCATGTGTATTTTGTTAATGGTTTGCTATGTGAGAGGAATTGTTCTTTGCTGTTGTTCACATACAGGAATTATAAATATGGTCTCAGATCATGGTTTTCTCCTTAGAGGAGAAAATGGAAGATATTGTTCTTATTTTATTTTTCGGTCATTCTGTACATACCTTTTGTTAGCATCTAAAATATCTAGATAGGATTGTGCACCAGTTGACATACTGATTCTTTGTTGACTCTACATGAAATATTAATACATCTCCTGATGACTAAGGATAAATTCTTACTGGTTTAATGTTGCCTAACTTGTAATAATAGAGCCAATCCTTGGCTGTGGAGATTACTTAGTACAAAACGAAAATGAGATAAAGCATCAGTTTCTCCAAGCAGCAGCAAGGACATGAAGTTCTTGATACATGTTCAAATTCAAGTATGTAAACATTTGAATATTTAAAATTGCAACTGATCTCTATTCAACTTGACTTCTGCATACAATTCATCAACAGTTTGGCTTGAAAAGAGAAAACATGAAACCACAATTATAATTTGCAGAAGACTATAAAAGAGATCAGGAGATCAGGAGTGTCAAACTCAAGGCCCTCAGGCCGGATCCAACCCATGGAGTGCTTAGATCCAGCCTGAGGGGTCAGCCTAGAAAAAGCAAGGGACTGGCCCGTGGTGCTTCTGCTAGTGAAAACAGAGCCTGGGGGTTAGGGTTAGAGTTCTTTTTTTGCTGGCAGAGGTCTGCGGAAGCCATTCAGGCTGAAAATGGGCTTGCGGGGAGGGCTACACACATTTTAACCGGCAGAGAGCTATCAAAACAAACTAAAACAAAACAAAAGGAGAAATATTTCTCCTTTTGCATTTGAGCCTGCAAGAAGGGACAGGAAAGGAGAAAGAGAGAGAGGAAAGAAAAAGAAAAAGAAGGGAAGATGGGAAGAGAGCAAGGAAGGAAAAATAAGGAAAGAGGGAAGGAAGAAGAAGGAGAAGGAAGAGGGAAGGAAAAAGAAGAAAAGAGAGGGAGGGAGGGAAGAAGGAAGGAGATTATAATGAGAGTAATAGAGGCTCTGAGGGAAGTCCTGCCTTAGCACTTGGCCACCACAGGTGCTCTGCAACCCAAGCCCGTGTCATACCCACACACAACCAAGCCATGCCACTATGCCCCCCTCCCCCAGCCCTCTAAAGTCAAACACAACCCTGATGCAGCCCTCAATGAAATCAAGTTTGACACCCCTGCCATAGATGTTTCTGTGATGTCTTGATGGATCTAGTTTGAGATCCAATCCTGGGAAATTTAAAAGAAAAACCATGGGTTTTTGCACTTACCAACATGACAAATCATTTACCTCTGGAGCTCCTGAGATATCTTTATAGCTCAAAATGTGATGAGGTGAGAACATCAAAAACAGTCAATAGTAGCCCCACCCATCAGACATAAAATGGGTTTGGTTTGGTTTGGTTTATTAGATTTATATGCCGCCCTTCTCCCAAGGACTCAGGGTGGTGTACAACATTAAAAGAAACACATAATACAAAAGTTAAAAAAAATAAATAGAATATCCCAAACAAATCCAATTAGAATTGACAATAACATTTTTTTTAAAAAAATCGAATTAAAATTAACAATGATCAATAATTTATTTTGTTTTGTTCAGGCCAGGCTGGCTTGCTGGAAAAGCCAACTTTTTAGGGCGCGTCGGAAGGACCGGAGGTCGGGGATTATACAAAGCTCTGGGGGCAGCTCATTCCAGAGGCACTCCCACAGAGAAGTCTCTCCTCCTGGAGGTCGCTAGCCGACACTGTCTGGCCGAGGAGGCCAACTCTGTGGGATCGCACTAGACGGTGGGAGGCTGACCTTTTAAAAACTCTCTTGCTCTATTCTCAGACATCCATGCATGAGAAGAAGTTGTAGAAAGTCAATCGGAATACATTCTCTGAAAAAAGAAGCATAGCTTCATGCAACTATATTAAAATACACTGTGAATGCATACATTTATACTGTATGCATTACCACCCAATTACATACTTACGAATGACTGCCAGTTTGACTGTTGTCATGTTTCACTGGCACAAAATATGGAGAATGTAGAAGATTTCAAGAAATACAGCTTTCCCTTCTACATAGATGAGGAAAATACTTTATTTAACTGTCACTATTAAAGGCCCAACACCAGTGGGAAGGTAGAGTAGCAAAAGCTTATAGATGGAAAAAAAGGAAAAAGAGCAAAATCTCAGAATTGCTTCTAGTTCATATAAATGCTACTGTGCAAAATTATACCTATTTTTTTTCCTTTTTAAGAGAAACAGATAACATGAGATGAGCCTTTAGCTTCTTGTTCCTTTCTTTTGTTGAGTGGGCACATTTCGCTAGCTCCCTTTCTGTTAGCAGAGTAATGAAATCATGCAAAATATTTTTTCAGTCCATTGGGGACATTCCTTGGAAGTGAAAGAAAAGAAGAGAAGAAATCCAAATAACCATATATTCAGGGACATACATTGTTCATCTGGCATGAGTGGTGTCACAGTTCCTTGGGCCAGCAGGGAGGGCTGTCAATATCAGATCTAGTTCCTCATTCCTCAGGGGTTGCAGCTGATTGTCAGCTGACTAATTGAAATTCTGCTGCATTGCTGGCTGCTGTTGAGAAGCCTGACATCATTCATGCCTGTTCTATCAGACTAGCAGCAGATACCATACAGGTCACTGCAAATGCAGCCACAGTACGTTGTTACAAGCCTCATTCCTATAATACCTGAAGGATTTAGAGTGCTGAAGTCAAGAAGGGCATAGATCTTTTCCCCACCTCTTTGTTTCTCATCAAGGACTGCCTGCATGTCAGAGTGCAGGGAGTTTCCTTTGCGATTGCTAGAGGTGCAACTGTCACTTTGATGCCTCTTTTTTTCACAGGGGAGAGTTTATCTTGCACATTCAATCACAGCAGAAGAGAGGAAGCAACCATATTTTATTTAAAATACTTCTTTGCATTTGATTTAGAAAGATCAGCCAAAGTGAAACTGGGGAGAAGTCCATCACTGAGAATTCATTCAGAAACAAATATGCAGTCTTCAATACGAATGATAAATGTATAAATCTCCAGAAAGGAGTTGGAACTTGCCTGTTATTTATTTTTATTATATTTATCCTTTTTGCTGAATGTTGTTGTGTTATGGGCTATTAAAAAACAAACACAGAGCCAAGTCTGTCATCAGCTTCTGTTCAAATATGATACTGGCTTAAATCAAGGAATCTATAAAAAAACATGAATGGTTACAGATTTTTACTTGACCAGGATTCCCACCAAGTCACACAGAAACAAAGGAAAAGGGACAGAGCCAAAAACAAAAGAGCAAGGAAATATGGGCTTCACCAAGATCTATAAAGGCCCCGTGTCATCTTTTTGCCAACTTGGCTGGTTCACCAGCTGCAACTATTTTTGAGCAGTCATAAACTATTCACCATGATCTACATTCTGAAAACTTCCAGGCTGATTTAATGCAATACATTATGCATCAGGCTACTTTTGATGATGACTCAGGAGCTTCTCTTGATGTGGAATCAAGCATATTGCAGCAATTTTGGAAGGACTTTGTAGGGGGGGGGGGTTTGAACACTTGAAAGTGTTATATACTACAACTTAAGAAAATCACTATTTCTACTTTAGGGCTGCAGATTGATAGATAAACTGGTGTTATGATCCTACAGCGAATGCTTTGAAGTGGAAAATTCACACATAATTCCAATTTAGTTGGAATTAATCCAGTAAATCTGCCCTTCCTGCTTGCAACAGTTAAACATTTCTGCTCCTTGGCTCTTCCAGCCTTTCCAAAGAGAGTTTCTCAATGTTGGAAACAACTAATCTTTGTGGGTTTTTCCCCATATACTTATAATCTGCTTATGTCTGGTCCTTGAACAAATGTATTCCACTTTGAACAACTTTTGATCCAACACAATTCTTACCATATACAGAAACCAGGCAAGGAAACCTGTTCCTCTTGCATGATGGTGGTACTGTGGTTGTCAAAGGATATAATGGGAAGAAATGTAAAAATAAGGGCAGGTGTTGGGAAAGGAAGAGAAATAGGGTTAGGGTTAGGGTTAGGAAGGAACATTCTTGAAAAACCTGAAAAGATAGGGTAACATCAGATCTACTAAATTGAAACAAACAAACAAATCATCAGAGGTTACTATTTATAGAAAATATAGAAGACGTGATGATGGAAATCCTGTACATAACAACCATTCTTTAGGCAAAAGGGGCTGAATTTTTTTTAACTTTGGAGAAATGAAATAAATATTTGGAAGTAGCTCAGGAAGATCCTCCTTTCCAATTCATTGAAGTGTAAGGAGAGGTACTGCACAATCAGATTTGCAATATTCTATTGTGCCTAATCCCAACATAAGTAATTGCAGCCTTCCTGTAGACATAATTACCTGCTCTAATCTGTCTACTAAGAATGACACTAGTAGGAATAGAAACCATATGGAATACTTTTCAGAAGGGCACTATTCCAACCTAAAAAGAATGGAAATAAACTATTGCTTGCTGGGTGATTTTGTTTTTTCCCAATAACCTAAGAAGAAATAAACAAGCATGCTGAGACATGCATGACCAGATGAGAGATGGTCTTTCAATGGCCAATTGGAGCAATGCAGATAAGCTTTCTCATGCCTCCCTTCCAGTTCAAGAGGAATACTTGCATAGGAGATTATATTTTATTTTTCAGTGGAAAATATACTTTGATCCTGGTTCAGCCTGCCTCGGGCACTGAGATGGAGGCTTTGCTGTGAGGATAACAAGTTTAGTAAGGCTTTTGGCCCAAGCTAGAAAACATATGTGATCAAGGCCTTAAAATCTGACAGGGCTATGGGCTATTGTCTCCCTGCCCCAATCTTTCAAATTTGGATTTGTCTCTTTCACTTCACTGGCGTAAATCTGAAAAATCTGAAACCTGAGATTCCATAGTCCTGAACCTATCACCGACCTAATCACCAGAAAAATAAGGAAACGATACTTCTGCATTGTGCTGGAGAGTGCAATATTACTGTTCATGTGAATTTATTTACTTGTTATTTTACTCATAAAAATTTGGACTTTCATCTTCTAGCCACTTTTATAAACGAGGAAATCCTGACCTTTTTCATTTTACTATGAATCGTTCCTCCCAGCCAGTTCATCACATTACATTATAGGGCTTCAAAATGCAGCTGACTTTTCTCACTTAACATATAACATATTGTCAGCAGCTGTCAAATGGACCAATTATTACAATTTACAAACAACCATTTATAAGGGAACTAAATAATCTCAATAGCAAAGGTATATATACCTTCATTTTTGAGATCATAAAAAGATGGAGAAAGATATGGCAAAAAAAATGGATTACAGGGTTGGTTTATGGCCCAGGAAAGGATGGAAAGTGTCAGTACCATATCTTATTCACGTTCACATTCTCCATAAAATACCTTGAATTATCTGAGGAATGGGTGTTCCTCTTTTAATTCTTAGATATAAATCTAATGAACAGGAATCTAGAATCTACAGATCTACACATCTTTCTTATAGAATACAATACAAAGTTTTGATTTCTGTTTTCAAAGTTGTGACTGAAAGTCCTGCCTTGTTATTCTAGAAGTCCTACCCTGAATCTAACGAGCTACTACTCACATTTATCCATTAGGTGATTTACTTGGCAGGGGGCCAAAGACTTTATTTTTAGGTTCTCTCTCCTTTTTCTCTTTCTCTCCTGGAAAACAGGACCTTAAGCTATGTACACTTCCATTTGACTCCCACTGAACTATGTTTCATGTATTGTATACTTAACTATAGTTCTAACAGACTGGATAGTGTTTGAAATGGAAAAGGCCCATTGCTAAAACAATCTCTTACTTGGATTGCACTGTTGCTTTGATTGTATTTAGTTAAAACAAGAAGGGTGGTTTTTTTGCGGTTTGGACAGGATAGATCTGTAATGGCGATGTGGACGCCTCTCGGCAAGCATGTGAGCCATTGCCTCAGCTCAGCACCACCACGTGTGCATGTGCACCACCTGCTGGCCAGATGATTTTTGGATCTGTGCCGCACATGCACTGCAGGTGGGATAAACTTTGAATAGAATTATGTACAAAATGCTGAACTTCAGACAACACTTTTGAAATGACTTATCTGAAGTCAGGATAGAAAAGCTGTCAGAATCTCAAAGAAAACAAACCAGAACTTGTAGAAATATTATTGTTGATCACTGGCTAAAACAAGAAATGTTCTCAATGTTTCCCACTCAGCAAAATCAACCAATAACTTGCTTGCCTGGGATCAATACAGAAGAGAGGTGAATGACATCATAGGAAAGTCCAATCCTGTTTTTGCAGCTTTGTCTCTCTCAAATAAATGTTAATTTGCTAGTTTTTATATTGTAGGTGGCTCAGTGGCTAAGAACAGCTTGTCAAACAGAAAGGTCAGCAGTTTGGCAGTTCAAATCCCTAGCACCATGTAACTGAGCGAGCTCCCATTACTTCTTCCAGCTTCTGCCACCCTAGCAGTTCGAAAGCCTGTAAAAATGCAAGTAGAAAAATAGAGCCACCTTTGGTGGGAAGGTAACAGTGTTCCGTGTGCTTTTGTCATTTAGTCATGCTGGCCACATGACCACGGAGATGTCTTCAGACAGCGCTGAAACAGAGATGAGCACCACCCCCTAGAATTGGGAATGACTAGCATGTATGTGTGAGGGGAAGCAACCTTTTATATTGTAGTAGGCTTCAGAAAAAGATAAAGCATCAAAATACCTGAAATATTCCCCTCCAAATTTAAAACAGGATCATCAGGAATTGCCACAATTATATGAAGTGGCTTCAGCACCTGTGTAATATAGTCCTCAAGGGACATTCTTAGCCTCTCGCAAGTAAATCACAAACAAAACAACAAAAATGCATGTAAAATATGTTGATATGTTAAAGAATATTCTGTTGTTTGCCTTACAATTGACATCTTTTCACAAGTGACAGTTTGAAGAGTTTATAAACATGGATCTGTAATTCATAGGGGCTTTTTAAAAATCCTACTTAACAAATATTCTCTTTCAGAAAAAAAAAATACTTTCAAGTGGGAAGGTCCCAGTAACAATCTTCAAAGAGGCAAGGCATCTTCAGGCAAGGGATGATATTGCAAATTATGAATCATGAAGTGTGAAGTTTATACTTCTTCCAAGTTTTCAGAGTATAGGTAAAGGTAAAGGTTCTCTTCGCAAATATGTGCTAGCTGTTCCCAAATTTAGGGGGCAGGGCTCATCTCTGTTTCAAAGCCAAAGAGCCAGCATTGTCTGAAGACGTCTCCGTGGTCATGTGGCTGGCATGACTAAATGCCAAAGGTGCATGGAGTGCTGTTATCTTCCCACCAAGGTGGTCCCTATTTTTCTACTTGCATTTTTACATGCTTTCAAACTGCTAAGTTGGCAGAAGCTGGGACAAGTAATGGGAGCTCACTCCATTATGCGGCACTAAGGATTCAAACAATTGAACTGCTGACCATTCTGATCGACAAGCTCAGCATCTTAGCCACTGAGCTACTGCGTCCCTTTTTCAGAGTATAGCATTGCTAATAATGTCTGCAGACTTGAAATAAATAGGAATATCTCACTTTGCAAATAATTTAATTTCAATTGTTTAGAAAGCCAAATCAGGATTGCTACTGCACGCAAATCCATAGTACGCTCTCTTATTAGACCATGTGTTTCATTTGCATAAGAATGTAATGGGAGAAGAAGTGATATGAATCTTCTCAACAGCTGTAGTTCTATGTTATTGCTGTTGATATTCATTTTGGAAGGACTGACATTTATACTTGCAAGCCATGAAAGGTTCCTAGAGATACAGCCGTCCTGGCAGAGTTCAGTAGTACTGATACTTCTGGGTCTCAGAGAGTAGCTATTCTCAAACAATGGACCATTGATTTAGACTTTTCAGTTGTATCCATAAACATCTTCTGGAGTCCTTCTGCACACCTTCAACCAGCTAGGTATCTTAGCCATATAACAATCCCAAATTCAGAAAGCTATATCCTTAGCCAGATTCAAAGCCCTCCAAAAAGCCATAACTGAAAGAAATAACCAAAAGTTCCCCTTTGAATAGGGACTGTATCCATGCATTGAATGAATACGTAAAATGATTCTGTTATTCTGATATAACAAGTTATTTCATTTTGCTGCCTCAGTGCAGGTACATGCCAGGAATTACTTCCATTCTTTACTAGATAAGCTGGTCACATGGAATTGTTTTATCTTAGAAGACAGAATAAGAGAATTCTAACTCAGATTAAATCAGAAAGAGCAGGCATTAAAATCATGAGATAGTTAAGAATCTCCCCCTCCTCACAAAAAGATAGAAGTTGCAGATTTTCTAAAAACTGAGAGAATAACAGAATTGGAAAAGACCTTGTAGGTCTTCTAGTCAATTCCCTGATCAGGCATGAAACCCTACAGGATTTCAGACAAATGGTTGTCCAATCTCTTCTTAAAAACCTCCATTGTTGGAGTACTCAAAACAAGTCTTTTCACTGATTAATTGTTCTAACTGTCAGGAAATTTTTCCTTAGTTCTGGTTTGGTTCTTTTCTTGATTAGTTTCCATCCTTTGCGTCTTGTCCTTCTTTCAGGTGTGTTGGGGAATATGTTGGCTTCCTTTTCCTTGTGGTAGCCTCTTAAATTATTATTTGATTAATCTGATTTTATTTTCTTGACCACTATCAAGTGCTATTCTATAATTTGTACAGTATACTGAATTTTCTCTAATGCTTCTTATATATTTTAAAACAATTATATTTTCCTTTTTATCCTTATTAATTCCACCTTTTGTGTTTTATCTTCTGGTGTATGACTGAATAAAGATTGAAAAATTATTTTCAGAATGTTAATAGGGAATATTGTGTTTTTCTGAAGTCTAAAGTCTATACATTCATATTTGAGAGCCATGAAACAGAGTATGAGGGATACAAGTCTACAAATTAATATAAAAGATGAAGATAGAAACATTAGTTGAAGATGCTGAAGGTGCATGTTTAATCCTATGCCAAATTGGGCAATATATGTGACTCTACATATATTGCATGCAACTTCCAAGAAACATAGGATAGATAAACATTGGAATTTAACATAATCCTGAAATACGTTGTTCATGTGTTTTATGCAGGGGAAACAATTAGTAACCAATTTTTTGAATTTATTTTGTACAATGACAGTAAAGACTATACTATACTATAGTAATTGATGAAAAAAATTTTTTTATTTTTTTATTTATTTATTTATAGGCCGCCCTTTTCCCTGAGGGGACTCAGGGCGGCTTACAATCAAAAAGGAAGGGGAGTGTAGGACAATACGAAAAAAGAAATGTGCACAAAGTAAATTAGACAATAAAACTTAACATTCACTCAGCATTCGGGAGGGGCAAAATAAGATTATCCCCAGGCCTGACGGGTTAGCCAGTTCTTGAGGGCTGTGCGGAAGGCCTGGACGGTGGTGAGGGTACGAATCTCCACGGGGAGATTGTTCCATAGTGTCGGAGCTGCAACAGAGAAGGCTCTCCTCCGAGTAAAATAATCCTCAGAATTTCCAATATAGCTGCTTGTTACAGAAGTAGCATTTATTTATTTTTATCTGTGAAAAACACAACAAATTAAAATGAACAAGACTCTGCAAAGTCTAAAGTAAATGGTACAATATGATTGCACACATTAATTCAAATTTAAAAATAAGTACAATATCTTAAAAAAATTAGGGAGAATCAGAGGCTTGTGCCAATATGGTTAGCCTCCAAAAATATCCCATTGTTAATTCCTACTTTTTAATTAACATATGAGACATATTTATAGGCTTATAGAATGCAGTTGTCTGATGAATGATAAATATTCCCTCCCTCTAAGACTGCGTGAAATGTTGAGTTTGTCCAGATATTGCTGATCTGTACAATCTCAATTATTTATAAGAAAGAAGAGTTGACATAACAGAAGGTACACAGCAGAGAGAAAACTCTGTTGATGAGTATTTTCAGGTGAAAAAATTCTTGTTATTGACTAGTATAGTGAAGTAATCTTGAAACTATACTTTTTATAAATCTAAGTCCCTTCCATGGACAATATCCTTGTATTCATTTCTTTGTCATTCACTCCTATCCATCAGTGTTCCTACCCTGGTAGGAATGTCGATTGCTGCAGTTTCCTGAAATCTGATGACAACAGGCATTTGGAGCTATTTGTTCAAAAATGCCGTAATGATCATGGTGTGATCAAATCACTCTGCCTTTTAGTTTTGAAATTTGTGTGTACAATACATAACAAGGTGGCAGGTTTTTAACTGTGCAGTCATGGCTACTATCTTGATTTTTTTTTTCTGACCGAATGGAAAATTTGAACAGTTGCCTTTGACAATGACCTAGAACAGTTGTTAGGAATATAATCTAACGGTTGGGTTGGCAATATATAAATCATGTAACACTGCTGTACCTGTTTCTTTAAATCATAATGTAAAATGTGATTGGTTGCTGTTTTCCTCAATCGGCCATAAGAGGGAGCTAGAGTGACTGTTAGCTCTCTGTTTGTTAGATGCTGGGCTGATCTGATCTGAGTGTTTTGGAAGCTGGCTCTTAGAAAGTGCCGTGAGCTAGTGTAAGTTTTGCATCTGCTAGCAAACTTTGAGTACCAGACTGATTATATGATTACTGGACTATGTTATTTGGATTATCCCTTAACTGAAAGATGTTGATGACTGACTGTCTTATCTGTGTATGACTTGGACTGTTTGATGGACTCTGATACCTCTATTTCCACCAAAGTAAAAGCCTATTTAAACTGCAGTGTCTCTGTATGCTGGTTTGTGTGTTCTCCAACACAACTCTCACAACGCTTCTCTGAATGTACTCACTCTCCCAACAGGGAGCTTACCTAACAACAGTGATGCCACAGGTGGCATGCAGAGACCTCTCTGTGGGCATGCCAGCCATCAGCCCAGCCCAGCTCCACCATGCATGCACATGGATCTCCCACCAGCTAGCTGGTCTTCAGGTCTCTGCTGTGCAGGCATGGGGGTGGGCTGCATGTGGGGGATGAGTGTGTGTATGCATGGGGAAGTGCATGCATGCGGGGGTGCTCTCATTGCATTTTGAGGCTTTGCACAGTGCCCTGTGCCCTGTTTTGGCTCCCCAGTTGATCTCTCCCTCCCCCCGTGCTCCATTTTGGGCCTGGAAAGCCTCCTGCACCAACCTGGAAGCCAAAAATGGGCAAGGGGGGTGCATGCATGGGGTGGATTGCACACAAGGGGTCACGTACACATGCACGGGGGGGTCCCATGCACATTGCATTATTTTTGGCATGTGACAACAAAAAGGTTAGCTATCACTGATCTAGAAGCTTCAACAGGCCTAAAATGCAGCCCCTCATCTGCTTCCTAAAAGCATAATAACACGCATAGCATTTGCTTCTTTTTCTTCCAAATCCAGTTCATCCACCCATATTTGACTTACCCCAAGTGATCCCTAAAGAAGGTTGTTCAGAGAATCCCTTCTCCAGGAGAAGTGAAGAGGGTTTTGAACACCCGGCCAGTCAAGACTAGAAATTTCATGAACTTCCTAGTCTTTAAGAATGCTTTAAGAAATTTATTGTTCTACAGGGTGCTGGTGATATATTGCACCTGCCTATATTAGGTAGATTAGATGTGATCTTTGTTAAACTTTTTGGTTGATTGTAAACTACCTGGTTAAAAGGATGCTTATAAATAAGATATAAATAAATATAATGAACAAGATAAATCAAGTGTAGTGACTTAAATGCATGTGTCTATGTGCTGTGTATTCATACAGCACACTTAACTTTTTATGGTAGTCTTTGATGCATTCAGAATGCATATAGGGTAAGTCAAGTACAAAAGTAAAAACAAAACATCACATACAACAATATATACAAATTTTTCTGATGACTGACGCAAAATTAGCTGTAACCTGTATCAACATTTACAGCAACCTGACCTACCTGATCTTATACCGCACATTGTTAGCTTATAAAGGATGTTTTTAAATAGTATTATCCTTCATGCTTTATAGGTTATAACTACTAAGCATAAAACATTAATAAAACTTAAAGGGTATTATAAATATCATTATTTCCAATTCTCATGTAAAGCTAACATTTTGCCCTGTCCAGTTATAGTTGTAGAGGTGCTGCTCATTTCCGTTTCTTAGCTGAGGGAGCCAGCATTGTTCAAAGACATTTCTATGTTCATGTGACCAGCACACGGAATGCTGTTACCGCCCCACTGAAGTGGTACCTATTGATCTATTTTCATTTGCATGCTTTAAAACTGCTAGGTGTGCAGGAGCTGGGGCAATTAATGGGAGGTCTCCCTGTCGCACAGTGCCTCGAATGCAGGCTATCAGCTTTCCAGATGACAAGCTCAGTTTTAACTGCTGAACCATCATCTCCTCCTCTTCCCCCCTCACCTATGCTGAAGTGATGAACAGTGAGATAAAATATTGCTGTATCTATTGAGAGAACTGTATATTTATGTACCTGAAAAGAATACATTCCTGTTATGTCTTTCTCCTTTTGTAATGTTTAATCCACCTGCTAGATTCTACATAACCAAACATGAAGCCTGCTGAAGCACTGACTCATTTTTTTTAGCCCTTTCTTGAAGATGTATTATAGAACCAGACATAAACTAGTAGCAATTAAAATTACTATTTAATAATTGGAAAGTGCATTTTGAAATATACAGAAGTTATAGTTTAGTCATGGTAAAACATTAAGCTTAAACAATATTTTGCGGGCTGTATTTAGTTCTTCTGCTTCTTCCTCTTTTTCTTCTCAGTGTTGACTGGTGACTACTTGCAAAAGTTCCAACTGTTTTCTTGGCGAGCTTCCTAGGGGAGAGAGAGACAGGGAGGGAGGGAGATGGAGAGAGAGACAGAGACAGACAGAGAGAGACAGAGAGAGAGAGAGCGGGGGAGGGAGGGAAGGAGAGAGAGAGAGAGAGAGAGAGAGAGATGAAGCTCTTCTCCAGTGAGATTTGTTTTAGGGATTTTAATGTATTCCTACACATATTCATAAAACACACTTAATATTTTTTTAGTTAATGGAGAACAGGGTCACCTTTGTTAGTCAATATGCCCTATTTCAAACAATTTCACTTTTAGCAAATGGATGAAGTTAGGCCAAAGCAGACACAAAATCTCCATGCTAATAGGAAAGGCAATTATTTAGACCTCTTGCTTCCATGGACTGCCTATTTACATACAGCTCTACTCTAACTGATTCCAGGTACCTTACTAGATGTATATGCTCATACAACAGTCTTTTATTCTTATCCTTTTATATATTTTTTGTAAATAACTCAAGACAGCCGATATATTTAATACTCCATCCTCTTCCAATTTTCCCCACAAAAACAAGCCTATTAGGTGGCTGGGCTGAGGGGGAATGAATGGTCCAAAATCACCCAGCTGGCTTTCATGCCTATAGTGGCTTAGTCTTCGAGTTTCTAGCCTGTGTCTTAATTATTAGACCAAAATACTCATATAACACTTTTTGTGTCAACTTGTAATTTTACAACTTGCTGCAGCACTTCGTTGGTGGATGTGATTTATGACACAGACTGAGGGGAGGGAAGGGATAAAGTACAGCCACCATTAAATGGAATTCAGATTTGGCTCTGAGGCAGGAAAATGCCAAAATGTTGCTCCTAATAAATGACTGGATTTCTTTTGAACTTTGTGTCGAGATTCGTAAATTAATTAGGACATTTTTTGGGTACCTCATACTTTGCCTGTTTAGTGAATTAAACATATGTTCTGGCTTCTGACAACACATTGCAAAATAATCTAATTAAGTCCAACATACTAAGCCACAGAAGCCCTAATTCAGATTATCACCAACAAAATTATGTGATCTTAATACATCTGCTAGCCTTTATTTGACAGTCAAGCAAGCTGAATAAATATAGACATTACCTAGACCAGGGGTGTCAAACTCAATTTCATTGAGGTCTGCATCAGGGTTGGATTTGACTTTGGGGAGGAGCGGGTGTAGCCAGCATGGGTGTGGCAAGCTCGACATCACTTGTGTCAGTGGTTCCTGTGTTGGCCTGAATGCTCTGCCAGAGAAAATGAGCTCCCAAGCTCAGTTTTGAGCTGCAATGGCCTCCTGCAATCCTCTGCCAGTGAAAATGGAGCTCAAGAGCAATGCTGGCAGAGCCCCCCCCCAGACCAGTCCTTTGCTGTTTCCAGGGTGGCCCCCCAGACCAGATGTAAGCACTTTGTAGATCAAATCTGGCCCCCAAACCTTCAGTTTGATATCCTTGGCCTAAACAGATAACAGAAAGGTACCATTTTTTTATTTCACATGTTTTTCACATTCAATGAGGATTACAAAAGCTTGATGATGTTATAATTAGGACTGGCTCTCAAGGCCAAAATTTGTTCTCTCATAATCAAATGATGAACAAATAATCACCAAAATGTTAGTAGCAGGGGTGAAATTCAGCAGATTCTGACAGGTTCTGGAGAACCGGTAGCGGACATTTTGAGTAGTTCGGAGAACTGGCAAATACCACCTCTGGCAGAGTGGGGTGGGAATGGAGATTTTGCGATATCTTTCACCTGCCACGCCCACCAAGCCACACCCATAGAACCAGTAGTAAAAAAAATGATTTTCACCACTGGTTAGTAGTGAAAGGAACTTGTTACGAGTACTTGGACTGACAGGAACATAACACTGCAGCTTCTTAATTTAAAAAAAAACATTTTAGATAGTATAAACAGCTGGTCATGTACATAGTTACAGATGCTCATTATATTATATTTACTCTGAAAATATACTTAGGCTCCAGCAGATTGGTACTTATTTCCAAGTAAGACATGTGGCTGTCTAAGGGAAAGAGTTGAGTAGAATTGTTAACTGCAGATTGATTGGCTATATTGTCTATAGATTGGAAGATTTCTGTGCAGAGAAATCTAAACAAAGTAAACCCTAATATATAATTAATGAACATTCAGTCCTGAGTAGGCATAATTAGCTAATTTAGTGAAACTGTTATGTGCAAAAGCTTTAAAATTTCATTATAATGTCAAGTAAGTTCAATTAAGAGCTGTTTTTATGTCAGTTTAAGTCTTTAAAGAAATCAGACCATACCTGATAGTAATTTTGAAGGTCATTTGGAGCTTCAGCAACCTTTACTATGTGAACTTTTAAGTTAAAAGTTCCAAACAACTTTGTGTCTGGTACATTTGACCAGCAAAATAAGATCTGTGGCTGTTTAATCCATGTGTCATCATCTATCACCTTAATCTCTTTATATCACAGTTTCAGAAGAACATCTTACTGTGGAAAGGAAATACTTTTATGACAGGTCATAAGCTCTAGTTTTTATCTTGTGTTCCCAAGATTTTGTCAAGCTGGCTTTGCATTCATTCATTAAAGGAAGATGAATGAAATGCTTAAAGGAAGAAAATTATATTCCCCATTTGACTTCGTTGCTATACCCCTGTTTTATTGCTTCCACCCCTAATGTATAGTTAATGCATATTTAGCTGTTATTTATTTCTTGCTCTATAATATAAGATTCCTATATCAGTAAAATAATCCCTCTCAGTTCTAGGATCTAAAAACATGATATGGAATGAAATATGGAACTGGGGGAAGAGAGCAAGGAATACAGAAACAGGCAATTCTCACATCTACCTGGGAAGGAAACAGCTCACAAGCCTGGTGCTAATTAGATGATAATTAGAAAAAGCCAAAGGTGTCTGGTTTCTAAATAGAAACAACTCTGTTTATATTATCTTCCTATTCTCAATCGTCCAATGGAAGAGCCACTGACTACAGTGTTTCCCTTCTACTTTTCTGGAAACATTTAATTAAAAATTAGTGATTGGACCAAATTTGTAATAATTTATGACTTGGCTGCTGAGTATCAAATCTAATGTTACAGCAGCAACGGGTTTTCAGACGGCGCTTGGTGTTATACCTGATACTCTCGTCCACAGTCTGGTGAGACCTTGGTCGCTGCTTGGAAATCGGCGGCAGCGGAAGCTCTCAACCGGATTGTGCCTTTACGGCCTCTCCGAGGTAGCGGATCCAGGGGGGCCCCTTGGTTTACCGAGGAACTCCGGGAGATGAAACTCCAAAAGAGACACCTAGAGTGCCGCTGGTGGGCCAGTAAGTCTGAGTCAGACCGAGCACTAATAAGAGCTTGCATCAGAGCCTACCTCCTGGCAACACGGGCATCAAAAAGAACATATTTTGCCGCTCTGATTGCATCCGCTGAATCGCACTCAGCTGCCTTGTTTAGAATAACCCGCTCCCTCCTGAAAGGGAGGGATGCGAGTGACACTTTACAAGGCAGAGCTGAGGAATTTGCCCAGTTCTTAGCGGATAAAGTTATTCGGCTTCGGACAGACCTGTACTCCAATTGCTCAGAGCCAGCTGAGGTACCGGGGGAGGGTCTTGAGCGGAATTTATGGATTGATTTTCAACTTGTCATGCCTGAGGAAGTGGACAAGGCCATCGAAGCAGTGAGTGCCTCCACTTGTGTGCTGGACCCGTGCCCCTCCTGGCTGGTCGCGAACAGCAGGGAGATGACACGTAGCTGGATCCAGACGATAGTTGCCACCTTTCTTCGGGAGGGATCCTTCCCGCCCCTCCTAAAGGCAGCGGTGGTGAGACCCCTCTAGAAGTAGTCGTCTTTGGATCCAGCCATTTTGAATAACTACCGTCCAGTCTCCAACCTTTCTTTCGTCAGGAAGTTTGTTGATAAAGTGGCGGCCTCTCAGCTCTGGCGGTCCTTGGATGAAACTGATTATCTAGATTCCTTTCAGTCTGGATTCAGGCCTGGCTACAGCATGGAAACTGCTTTGGTTGCACTGATCGATGATCTCTGGAGAGCCATTGATGGGGGTCATGCCTCCGTCCTAGTGCTCCTTGACCTCTCAGCAGCCTTCGATACCATCAACCATGGTATCCTTCTGCGGCGGTTGCGGGAGGTGGGAGTGGGAGACACCGTTCTTCGGTGGTTCTCCTCCTACCTCTCAGACAGGTCGCAGTCGGTGTTGGTTGGAGGACAGAGGTCGACCACTAGGCCCCTTAAGTACGGGGTGCCGCAGGGTTCGGTCCTGTCCCCCCTCCTGTTTAACATCTACATGAAGCCACTGGGCGAGATCATTCAGCGGCCAGGTTCACCTGGTGCACCAATTGCAGCCCTACCTGAACCGGGAGGCTCTCAGGACAGTCACTCACGCCCTTGTGACCTCAAGACTGGACTACTGTAATGCGCTCTACATGGGGCAGCCCTTGAAGAGCATTCGGAGACTTCAGCTTGTCCAGAATGCAGCCGCGCGAGCGATTGTGGATGCACCTCGGTATACCCACGTTACACCTATCCTCCGCGAGCTGCACTGGCTGCCTATTGGACTCTGGACACATTTCAAGGTGCTAGTCGTTACTTTTAAAGCCCTACATGGTATCGAACCTGGGTACTTGAGAGATCGCCTCCTGCCAATTACCTCCCTACGACCAATTAGATCCCACAGATTAGGCCTCCTCCGGATACCATCAGCTAGCCAGTGTTGACTGTTGACCACCCGGGGGAGGGCCTTTTTTGTGGCTGCTCCGGCCCTCTGGAATGATCTCCCCGTGGAGATTCGGACCCTCACCACCCTTCAGGCTTTCCGCATAGCCGTCAAGACCTGGCTGTTCCGGCAGGCCTGGGGCTGTTGAGTTCCCGGCCCCACTTGAATTGCTGCGTTTGTTGTATTTTTAATCTGTCTCTGTATTCTGTTTGTCTTGTTCATTTTTGTATTGCCCCTTCCCCATGTGTTTGTTCGCCGCCCTGAGTCCCCCTGGGAACAGGGCGGCATACAAGTTTAATAAATACTAAATACTAAAAGTCATTAATCTACTGTGTCATTACTTTGAATATTTATATACTAGGACAATGATGGTTATTACCAAAGATGAAGCCATTGTTTTTCATTATATGGGGTGCTCCTTCTGGTGGGTTGCAAATTAGCATATGGAGAGATTCCAGGCATGTTTTCTTCACAATTTCTTTCTGAGCATGCTTTTCTATTTTCAATTTATATAGTGTAGAAAGTTAGCACCCACCTCTCTCCCAGATGAATGAAATGTTTTAGGAAATATTAAAAAGGCAGAATATTATATTTCCCCTACAAGAGAAATAGAAATCTTAAGGGAGACAGAAACTCACAGCCACAGTTCTCAAGCAGATACTAAGCAGAGGCCAGCTTTTAGAAATGCAGATTTGGTAATTTATCCAAGACAGGATATTTTGAACAAAGGTAGAATTAGGTAGAATGGTAAGATCAGCCCTCACTCAAGATTGAAACCAGGAAAGCCATTAGGACACAATAGGAATGACCCAACACCCTTTCAGAACACAAGCCTCACCCAGCAGGCTTCAAACTTGATTCAGACAAACTGACTCCCACATAGCCATAAGGGATTCTGATTACAGTAATCAATAGAATACATGCTTTTGACACAGGAACAGGAAGCTCAAGGGCAAGGCCCAAGAGAGAGAATAAATAACCCTCACTCTCCATGTGTTCAGCTGTACCAGGACCTTAAATGCATGTGGTCCTGTCCCTCAAGAAGCCATCTTTCCACTCAGCCTCCATGTTTCCAGTGTCTTTCTCCCCACTTAGAACTGACCCAGATGGATATTTCTTCCAATAATTGCAACCCATCTCACTTTTACATGTCTCTAAGTGGCTTACAATAAAACAAATAAAAAACACAATATATGTAATATTAGGCAAGAATAAAAGCCCATAGCTGCTTGGCACAGCTTGACTTTTTGTCCCTACAACCAAGGCCCAGGTCCAGAGCGCAAAGCGAAGTTTTCAAGGCTTTATAAAAAGCCAAAAGGGACAGGGCCAAATTAATCTTAGGGTAATGATGTTCCAAAAGAAAATTGCAGAAAAAGCTCGGGAACTCTGTAGGAAGTTATCACCCAGCCCTCTCCCAGAAAAATGAAATATCCTAGGAAATATTGAAAAGGCAGAATATTTCTCTGGATGTGAAAAGGAAGAAACATGTTTTTCAAAGACAGAATAGCTCCCTGCAGCTTCCTGTCCCCACCCACTTTGTCAATGGGCCATTAAGAAACCCAAGCCCTTCACATAATAAAGTGTTCTCCCCTTCAGCTCCAGGTGGATGGGATTGAGGCATGATAATATTGGCCCTTTACCCAACTCACCAGATTGCATCTGAAAACTCAACCAAACCTGGATTCAAAATGCAGCTTAGAGAGTTGCCCCTGCATGGCCCCATGGGAGTCTGACAACCAATCAGAACACAAGCTCAAGATCAAAGGCCAGAGAGGGACCAATTAGATCGCACAGGTTAGGTCTCCTCTGGATTCCATCTGCCAGCCAATGTCGGCTGGCGACTCCCCGGGGAGAGCCTTCTCTGTTGCAGCTCCGGCCCTCTGGAACGAGCTCCCTGTTGAGATCCAGACCCTTACTACCCTCCCGGCCTTCCGCAAAGCCACCAAGTCCTGGCTGTTCCAGCAGGCTGGGGGGGGTGGGGGTGGGGCTGAGAAGCATTTACCTCCACGGAAATTGTGAATGTTGGTTTTGTTTTTAATATGTTGTCTTTGTCTCGTTTTCCCCCTTTCCCTTGTCTTTTGTGAGCCGCCCAGAGTCCTCTGGGACTGGGCGGCATACAAGACAAATAAATAAATAAATAAAACCAGGGACTCAGCATCTGAGCGGCCCTTCTTCTCTTCTCCACCAACATTGAAGCATGTGATCACCTTTTCTGTTTAGGACTCAAGCCATGTGGTCCTGTCCACCATTAAAACTATCTTTCCAAGCAGCCTCCATGTCTCCAGTGTCTTTTTCCCCACTTGGAGCTGAACCCAGAAGGACATTTCTTCCAACAACTCAAAATATTGAAAGCACTTTATAGCCTGGCAATGTTTTGCAAACTACAGTATTTAAGAGGAATTTAAGAGAAGCTGATTTAATCCAAAGAAACACTTCCTGCCACCCTTCCTTTGGTGAATGAGAACACCTGTCTCCAAAATATATCTACATTCCAGAAATGATGGAAAAGATGCCCTCATCCTTCCCAGTAACTAAACAAACATGGATTTATTTAATTTTAATGTGATTATTTCCACTGAAACACTTGCAAAAAGATCCCATCACTGTTTATTTGATATCTTATATTATAATTATTAAAATTAAGGAAGGATTTATACTCTGCAAGGAGAATAAATCCTTTCAATTTCTACCATCCAGTCAGAGCTGAAGAAGCTTCTTGGATGAGACATGAAATCTCTTCAAAGAAAAACCTGAAAGTCCGGTTAGCTCTGGAAACAAGTAGCTTTGGGACAACCATGATCTGGATGACTGAGAATCTCCATAGACATTTATTAAAATTAAGCAATATATTTGTCTTATCCAATGAAATAATTAGTTTAATTCACAGGAGAGTAACATAAATCACTTGTCATTTTGGAAACTGGAATATCAGAAAGTTTGGGAATGTCTGAATTAAACAACTGATTGTTCTATGGATTGATATCCCCAACTGCTTGAAAGTTACTTTGAAGAAAAACAATTAAAGTGCTAAAATATAGTTATTCTACTCACAGGCACTGCAAACCAAAGTTTTCATTTTGTTCAAAAAGTGAACAGCCTCCCAATCAATATTTGAGCATGCACAAAAATAACAGTGTTTGGTTGCTTAGTCATGCAGGTACAGAAAATGTAAATGCACCCCAAATCAATCACAGTCTGAAAAAGAAATAAAAGTTCAGTGATTTGTAAACATGTTCAGGAATGTAACAAATCCAACTACATTTGATTTATGAACTGGAATTTAAGGTTCTTGCTTTGATTTTAAATCAACTCACCATTTGCAATAAGATCCTATCTTATAGAAAGTTTTTATGAAGTTCTTTGCCACGTTTTTAAGAAGATGTTGGATATCCATTTATCTGAAGTGGTGTAGGTTTTCCTGTCTAAGCAGGGGGTTGGATGAGAAGACCTTCAAGGTCCCTTCCAACTCTGTTATTCTATTCTAGTCATGATACTGATGCATGCATTTTGATATATCTGCTTGCATCCTCTGTATTTTCAGTTCAATACAGCCCTAAAAGAAGGGGGGACTGAGGATTCACCCACTCTCTGAGTCTTACTCCCAACCATTCCTCAAACTCAGTTCAATTCATAATCAATATAACTTTATCCCATCTTATATGCAATCTTTGTGGTGCTTTGGGGACTGTGACCTCTTCTTGCTCAGCACTGTCATCCAAGTTCATTTTGATTTGTCCACAGAAGAGATGATTGAACCCATGGTATCTGGGATGATGTCTACCTGTAAAATGTTTCAAGAAACTAATGAGAAAATGACAAGACCTGTTGAGTGCCTGGGTAAGAGAAGACTGTCCGTGTATATTCATGAACTGGAAAAGGGCTTAGTAACAAAGTTAGCCAATGAAGAGACATGGCAACTGGGTCAACGAATGAGGGCTGTTTGGAAACTGAAACAATATTTGCTGTGTGAGAAACAAAGAGAGCATGGAGCCTGGGCGTGGCTTTGCTCTGTAGCTCTGAGTCTGTGGTGAGCTCAAAACTAGTCTGCTGAACTGAAACTCTGTCTGTCTGTGTTTTGTTTGTATTTTCTACCACATGGGAAAACCTATTTTTGGTATTGTATGTCTACAGCATGTGTTATATTATATATAGAGAAGTTAATGAATCCTGCTGAATCAGTTACCTATGTGTGCTTTCTGGATGTGATTGCTGCTGCAAAAACTGATAAAGTCTATTCCCAATCAAGTTTACTCCTTGGTCTCTCTACTTTCCCCTGTTAAAATATACTAATGAATTCCTGCACACTTCAATATCTCTGACTTCAAAAGGGAAAAAGAAAAGTTTATATACATTTGAAACCAGAGGAAGAACACACAAACCTCAGACATTACTTACTCTCTTCATATGATTTGTCAATATTGTGGAGTCTCATTATTTGTTATCGTTTATAAAACAGCTTAAAGTTTGTGGCCCATTAAATTTATTAGGCAGACTCCCACCCCACCCGACCTCCTCAAATCATGCCTTTTTCTTTTTGACCAAAACAATTAGAGGCAGCCTCTAGCTAAAATAACATAATGTGTCAAGATTAGTTCAAAGACCTTTTAGGCATATGGCGATGCTGAATTGAGCAATAAGAAAGAAAAGAAAAGGGCAGCATTAGTATAAAGCTCACAAACATAGGTAGATAAGGGGGAATAGAGTTCAGAAGCTGATCAATTGCTCAGATAATAAGAAAAAAATGTCACAGTGAATCAAATTAAGTCACCATGGGAGTGGGGGGAGTAGAAAATGATTTAAAACAAAAATAAATTCCAGATCTGGGCAATGTTCATTTGTTTCTGAAGTATAGCTAAAATAGAAGCTATCTTTAAGAAAAGCCTTCTATGCATGAAACCAAACAAAATAGAATTGTTTCACCTGCTGTAGATTTTGGCAATAAAATTGTCCTCCTACTTTGTTGATGAAGATTCTCAGTCACCCAGGCAAAATTGTTTGGAAGTTCAGTCATGGCTACTTTTTGCTTGTTTGCTCAAATCTTTCACTCCTTATCCAAATAGCTTCTTTACTCTGAGCAAGTTGGTTGGGTAGATCCCATTTGTGGTTCTCCAGGGAGGTTTCATTTCTTAGCTAATGTCTATAACTTATTTGGTGAGTAGATGAGTTGTTGGGATGTAAATATTCCAACTCATAAATCTATTACTCTGGGTGGATCATTGCGCGTGGCCTCGCTGGTGAGCCTGTAAAGTGGGCTTAATCTTCCTAGAGACGAATGAAAGAGCAGAAAAAAATGGACAGACAATGTCTCGGATGATATTTTTGGTAGTGTCTGTCCGCCTACTATTTTGTTGCCTAATCTGCAGAAAGACGGTAAACATGTGCCAGGCAGAGAAATTCTGCATTTGTCCCCCATCAATTTTCATTCAATTTTTTGAAGACCTTTTTAAAAAATGCTTACAAAGAAGACAATATACGAGTGAAATTCTGATGGATAGAATATGATGTTCTTGTATTTATTTATAGTAATTATGAGTCAAAAAGTATATTATATCCATATACCTTTCATTGTATAATCATATCTCCATAAGCCAGTCTTACTGGCTTATTATATAATTAAATCTGAAAGACAATGAAGGAACCCTTCTATTGGCTTTTTCAGTAGTGATTCTCCTGCTTTCATTAAGGGGAAAACTTTCACCTGAGTATTTTTGGAGCACCAGAGGGCAGGACAAGAAACAATGGTTGGAAACTAATAGAAGAGAGAAGCATCCAAGAATTAAGGAGAAAGTTCCTAACAGTGAGGACATTTAACCAGTGGAATAGTTTGCCTTCAGTAATCATTGGTGATCCATCACTGGACGATTTTAAGAAGAGGCTAGACAGTCACTTATCTGAAATGGTATAGGTTCTCTTGCTTGGCCTATAAGACCTCCAAGGTTCTATTCTATTCTATTCTATTCTATTCTATTCTATTCTTCTCTACTCTACTCTACTCTACTCTACTCTATTCATTTCTGTTTCTATTCTATTCCTATTCCTATTCCTATCCCTATCCATATCCCTATCCCTATCCCTATCCCTATCCCTATCCCTATCCCTATCCCTATCCCTATCCCTATCCCTATCCCTATCCCTATCCCTATCCCTATCTCTATCCCTATCCCTATTCTATTCTATTCTATTCTATTCTATTCTATTCTAATGCAATTAAGGTAATGCAAATACAATTCAGCATTAGATTGCCTCTCAGTCATTTTTATTAGGAATTCTTGACGTCAGAAAAAACTTCAAATGAGATATAATAAGACAGGATATATTGGATCCATTACATCTCAGATACAGTATAAATCTACATTAATAGCATTTGAGCATAATATGTCCTCATGTGTCTATTTTGGGAGGATCCTCCTACTTCTAAGTTTTTTCTTATAATTTTTTATACACAGGTATCCCTTGGGATTCCCCTCAGCCTGTTCATATTATTAGCTTGTGTGTGTGGTATAGAGTTTAAAGCAATGAGGACTGTGAGATCTTGTCCTGCCTTGGGTATAAAGTCAGCAGGTGACCTTGGGCCAGTCACTCCCTCTCAACTCTAGGAAGCAGACAATTTCAAACACTTTCAATATCTTGCAGGAAAACTGAAGACATTTATCCAGATGATCATCAAAAGTCAATGCTGACCCAAAAGCATGCAGACACAAGAAAAATATATGTAATGGTAATAAGGTAGGACTAGAAATTCCAGATTGCAAAAAATCCAGATAACAGTTAGCTGGAAGAAAAGAGATATAAAAAAAACCTGTAACTTTTTTGCTGTAATCAATTGGAGTTTTCATCCCAGATATGGTTCTGACCCTAACACATGAGCCTCCAGCCAAGCTTCAAAAGAAATCCAGTTATTTATTAAAAGCTTCATGCCAGCATGTTCCAAGTGAAGCCAACTCTGACCTCACTTAATTCACGCCCTAGCTGTGACCCTGTTCTCCCCTCCCCCGAAGGTGGATCATCAGTCACATTCCCCAATGAAGCAATTTTGTGAGTTGTAGAAATCCCTCCCTCTGACTACTATGGGTGTCCATGGAGATAGCACATAAAGACCTTGTTCAATGCAGCATTCTATCAGGAATATTATTTATTTATTTATTTCAGGTTAATACCAACAATAAAAAAGAGAGAGATTCAAGATGATTTTTTAAAACTCTATGGCTATTGATAGGAATGCTAATCAATAAACAACAACCTGTAGATGTGTTAAGCTCCCATATGAAATTTGCCTTTGCCTGTGCTTACTGTAGATACAGAGGCTTAATCTGTATTACATGTGCTATTAAAATATTCATTATATCCCCAATAGTAATCAAAATTCATAGTCCCAATTACAAGTTATTTTTAATTGCTCTTGTGATTAAGAGCTTACTGCTCTTCTTTTATGTGATCAATCATCAGAGACGTCTTAAGAAATAGCAACTAATTTGTCAAATTCCTTTATCAAGGTTTTAGCAGTTCACTAACCGTCACCTATCTGGAGAATACAAAATTCTCTATCTACTTTTTCCATGCCTGGTATCTCATGCATTCTTGCTTCAGAATTATGCATAGAGGCTTCATAACATCAGCAGCCTTCGTTCCATTGATCAGTCAAGTAACAGTGAGCATGAGAGAGAAAATTAAGCTAAGAGAAAAAGCAGGAAAAGCAGGAAAGGGTCTTTAGGGCTCCCATAACTGCCTTCCCCCAAAGTCCAACATACATATTTCACTTTGTTGAACCCTGTTCATTACACTCCTGCTCCAACATTTCTATTCCCTTCTCTCGCTGCTTGACTACCAAAAAGTTATGTGAAATGTCCAATAGAAGAAAAATGCTATCATATTTCTATAGGAGGTGGGAAACAGCAACGGAGACAAATGTATCCAACCATGACAGATTCCAAAAGGACCATAATCATAAGTCTAAAGGCAGAAATAGGGTGAAAACAAAGTAACTCAAATTGATTTCTCATTGGAGGGACCAGGAAAACATGACAAATGACTCACGGATTTAGGATTAAGATTGCAATATGTTAAGGGTTTTTTTTACAGGTTGTCTTCAATTTACAACAGTTCATTTAATGACTGAAGCTACAACAGCACTGAAAAAAGTGACTTACAGTCCTTTTTTTTCACGCTGATGACCGCGGCAGCATCAGAATTAAGACGCTTGGCAAGTGACTCATGTTTATGACAGTCGCAGTGTTGAGGGGGTCATGTGATCCCCTTTGGTGACTCTCTGACAAGCAAAATCAATGGGGAAACCAGATTCACTTAACGTGTCATGTTATTAACTTAACAACTGCAGTGATTCACTTAACAACTTTGGCAAGAAAGGTTGTAAAATGAGGCAAAACTCACTTAGCAAACATAGCAACAGAAATTTTGGGATTAATTGTTGTTGTAAATTGAGAATTACCTGCAATGTATTTTAAAAAAAATATTTATTTATTTATTTTAAAAGTACGTACTGTATTTTTTAAAGTATTAAATGCCCCCTCTTAAAAAGAGGGTGAAAATTTGGGTGCATCTTATAAACAGAATGTAGTCAAAAATGCGTGTCAGAGTTTGCAGCAGCAATCACATTCAGAAAGCACACACAAGTAATTGTGATTCAGTGGGTTCAATAACTTCTTTATATATAATATAACATATTAAATAAATATACAATACCAAAAGCAGGTTTTCCAACATGGTAGTTCAGCAGAGAAGTTTCACTTTCAGTTTTAGTTTCAGATATCAGCACAGCATGCAGCTGTCAACTTGTAAAGCATTTCCATGAATATTATCAAGTTGACATAGAAAAAGGGAGAAAAGGGGAGGAGAATTCCATGCATACCTTTGGCAAGAGTCAGGTCTCATATTCCTACAGCTGGCATGTGAAATGCACATATTCATAGCCTGCCACAGCACCTTGTTGGTGGATGTGATTTATGACACAGACAGAAGGAAGGGGACACAGGGGTAAAGTTTAAATGCCATTAAGCGGTAATCAGTTCCGGCTCCACAGAAGAACATGCCAAAATGATGATCCTAATAAATGAATTGATTTCTTTTGAGGGTCATAAACTAATTAGGTCATCTTTTGGAAACTTCACAGCAGCTTTAGTACAGAATAAGCCATGCCAGGCTCCTTGATGTCTCCTTCCTTGTTACCCACACAGCAAATACTGTTTGTTTCAAAAGAGCCCTCAACTCTGTCACACACTCACAGGATGCTAGCCAGATGAATACCATGGATGCTGGTAGGCAGAGGCATATTTGTTTTCTTATTTTCCTCTCCAAAAACTAAGGTGGGTCTTATACTCCAGAGCATCTTATACTCCGAAAAATATGGTACATGAGTCTAGGCTACCAGGCTCAAGCCACAAAAATCTTGCATTAGCAGTGCAGAGGAAAAAAAACAACATTAATTTTTTTGTTTCCATCTAGAGATTTGCAGGCTCATGACCTCTAGATTTGACACCAAGGAAGAAGCTTGCTGCTTATAAAAACATATGAGATATATGCTCTCACAGAAGGAATAAGACGATAAAGCTGTAGATTGCTATCTGGATTTTGATAGTGACAGTTGAACCACACGTAGTACAGGATATGAGGATGAAATAGAGTGAGATTCAAGGTGGTGATTGTACCTTGACTTCTTAATGCCTAGTAAGGCTGAGCATGGCTTGAAAACCCTGTGCATTAGGTCTCAGTGGTAAAACTAAGTGGAAAACAATGGAGGGGTATGGGAGATTGTACACATTTGCTTCAGATGAATATAGATTACAATAACCTTGTTGAATTTGTTGCTGCCCAGATGAGCTGCATGGTTCTTTAGTTAAGCAAACTAAGGAATTATTGGAGTTCCAATACACTTGGACAACATGAGGAAGTATAAAAATATTTTACATTAGGAAAAATGACACACCTCACTAAACCCTGAATCAGAGCACTAATGCTGCATATGCTGTAACATATATCACTTCTTTATTTTTATCCTTACACATACATCTATCAATAACAAGCTTTTCCTTTAGCCTTTGACTTTATGATATCTTCTAATACACAATACTGCTTCCCTCAAAATATGATACCTCCAATTTCCACTGCTGATCTGAAACATTTCTGGGCAGTTTATACACACACACACACACAGCACTAAGATAGAAAGAAATATCAAATAGACAATCTGGTAGAATTTAATAATTTCAGTCGTACAATTAGTCCCATGAATATGGAACCCCAAAAACCATATGTTGAAAGCATAGCAGAATTATGTCCTTTCTTTCTCCTTAAATTACCTTAAATTTTGTTGTCTATGGATTGAGTGCTTCCAGCACTCAAAACAATGTTTCTTTCCTTACTTTTCTATGGATTATCTATTCATTCTTTTCACCATGTAAGAGTTTTGAGAGCATGAGGGAAGACAACAGGTGAATCTAACTATTGCTTACCTGTACTTTCTGTTCCTGAATTTATTTGGACTTGGAACAGCAATTTATATATTTTTGGAAGAAAAACAGCAGCTGAATCACTACATTTGCATTCAGGATTTCTCACATTCTGAAAACATGTTAATTATATTTTTGTCTCTTCCTAAGTAAAATGCAGACTGAAAAGTCAACATTATGTGTTGTTTTTTCCCCCATCAAAGGTACAATAGCTCATCTTGTTTACACATCAGGAAGAGGAGGAGAAAGAGTAAGTTATTTCATAGGAATGTACTTATATTTATCTGCTTATATGTAAATGCAGTAAAAAGAAATGAAAATAAGTAGCAAAAAATACGATGTGCATATATAAAAACATAGAAACATAAATAAATGTTGCAGAATAAAGCTAAAATTGTATCTTCATAGTACTACTATTAACTATGCACAGCATTTCATATACTTTAAGCATCTTGTCTACCACACTTGTAAAATGATTAAGCCTATAGTTACCTTTTCATTGATTGTAATAGATTGGATCATGCCAATCAGTGGTGGGTTGCAAATATTTTTACTACTGGTTTGGGCGCGCTCCTGCGCATGCACAATGCTTCTGTGCATGCCTCCCGCTGCTGCTACTACCAGTTCAACAGCACCAGGCCAAACCAGGACCAACCCACCAATGCCAATGTATTTAGATTTCATATTGCCTGGTTTCATTAGATGTTACCAAGGTATAGAAAATTAATGTAATTAAGCAACATGACTAAAGCTTTGTCTATTCAAAATATACTTTATTGATTTGAATGGCTCTTAAGATCTTTGAGGAAGGCCCTCTTGAAAATATCTGTGTTGTTAAATCTATCTGATCTGTGAAGGTGGGTCTTCTCCTGCATTGCTCCTGGGTTATGAAACAGTTGTGGTGTTTAAAAAGGCTCACACTCTCCAGGAAACTATAGACCTACCCAGGAAGCAGGAAACAACAGGCCTATCAACCTAACATTAATACCTGGGAAGATTCTGGAAAAGATAATCAAGCAATCAATCTGTAAACATCTAGATGCAAAGAAGGTCATAAACAAAAGCCAACATGGGTTTGTCAACAATAGATCAGGCCAGAGAAATCTTATTGCATTCTTTGACAAAGTGTCAAAATTAGTGGATCAAAGAAATGCTGTGGATATAATTTACTTTGACTTCATTAAGGCATTTCATAAAGTAGTCCACAATCTACTGCTTGATAAGATAGAAATATGTGGGTTAAACAGCATCACTACCAGATAGATTCATAATTGTCTGACCTCAACATGTAGTCCTCAATAGAACTGCATCTACATGGAGGAACAACTTGCCTCCAAAAATTGTGAATGCTGCAACATTGGAAGTTTTTAAGAGGAGATTGGACAACCATTTGTGTGAAATGGTATAGAATTTTGTGCCTCAGCAGGTGGTTGGACCAGAAGACCACCAAAGTCCATTCCAATTCTGTTATTCTTTTATTCTCTCAGTTTTTAGAAAATCTGCAAACTTCTATTTTTTGTAAGGGAGGGCAGATTCTTATCTCATGATTTTAATATCCTTTCCTTCTGACTTAATCTGAATTGTAAACCTGTACTATGCATTTTTTTTCTTTTCTAAATCTTTTCAGCTGCATAGTAATAAGAATATACAATTTTCTTTTTTCCCAAACAACCAATTTTTCCATAGGAGTATTCCAAATTAAGTATTTCACAACTCTTAGTTTAATGTACAGGAGAAATATTTTTAGAATAGATGAATATATAAATCAATATTAGCTTTACCTGATATAGAAAGTGGTAGCATATTTCACAACTGTGTTGAATTAATTGAATTGTCCTGATTCACATAATACAATGAATCATTAATTATTGGTGCTAAGCTACTGTGACTATCCACAAACTACTCAACCAATTTATTGTATTATGCAAGAGCAACCAGAGAGAATTAAGTGTTGTTTAGTTATGGATGAATGGAAGATTTGTTAGAAATGTCATTAAACACTCTAAAAAGAGATACAGGAATGAATACTGAAAATATTGTAACTTTTATTTGTATGGTTAATCAAATAAATAGTTTGCAAGTATTAAAAGGAGGAATGGCAATCTTGACATTACAAAAAGAAGTGAAAAGACATCCTATAAATATTTAGCAGAATTCATCATGAGTTTGTCTATTTTTTTCAATTTACAAATCTATATTGTTACTTCTCAGCTATCATGATCAGGGTAGCTGGGAGTTTTCTGACTTTTGTGGTAATTATCCATCACTGTGTGCATCTGGTAATGAGGATGAGGAGGTACCAGGTCCATGCAAAACATAACAAAATCCAATCTAATTCTTTATTTGCTTAAACCTTACAAACAGAATCTTTCCGGACTAAAGCCATAATCCTCCAGGCTACTTCTGTCCTGAGAGACTCTGGGATATGGCTACCCTGAATCTCTTTCCCATTCCCCCATCCAGCTGTGACTGCAAGTTCTCTTAATCTGGACCTCGGTCTTGGAAAGTTCTGTGTTGCCAAAACTCTTATCCACTGATTCTGCAGGTATATATTCTATCTATAGAAAGTTAATACATGAATAAGGACACACCTGCCCATGGGAGTGCTTTTCCTTCAAAAATATGACACATATATGTAATAGAACTTTTCCAACATTAATCATATCATGCTTAGTAGAAGTAAGTAGTGTAAATGGCTAATGATACCCTTGAGTGGAATAAGGAACTCAGTGATGTACAGTCAGGGGAGGCAGGGGAGGCAGAGCCTCACCACTGTCATCATGAAAAGAAAAGAAAATGTAAAAGGAAAATGGCTGAGCTAGTTGCTGCCAGAATCACCGTGGATGACTCTGCTTAGTGCTTCACTGTTTAAAAAAGGCTCTAAAAAAAGTGCCCTCTACAGGAGGAGGCAGGAGAACCACGTGCCTCATCTAGTCTGACTTTATGATCACTCGAGCAGAATTAAGCAAGGGTTAAAAGCCGAAAAATTCCTTATGTAGATGAGGCACGTGGTTCTCTTGCCTTCTCTTGTAGAGGGCGTTTTTTTAGAGCCTTTTTTTAAACAGTTAAGCAGAGTCATCCATGGGGACTCTGGCAGCAACTAGCCCTGCCTGACCTCAGCAGCTCTTGCCTTTTTCCTTTTACATTTTTACATTTTCATGATGGCAGGCAAGAGCAGAGTTGAAATCCTCTGTGAAACAGCTGGAAAAGGTATGTGGGTCAGAGGGACGGGGAGGAATTCAAAATTAATCCTCCTGATGCAACTTTGTGTTTGTGTGTGTGTTTGTTTCTTCACTCAAACAAACTCTCTCAGGGGAGAGGACTGTCTCACCAGCCATAAACCTCACCGCATGTCACTGAAGGAACTTAATCCAGAAGTTGTGAATGCCCCAACACTGGAAGCCTTTAAGAAGATGTTGGATAGCCATTGTCTGAAACGGTATAGGGTTTCCTGCCTAGGCAGAGGGTTGAACTAGAAGACCTCCAAGATCCCTTCCAACTCTGCTATTTTATTATTGTATTAATTGGCATTTTCTTCCCAAGATTTGACAGGATAAATTAAATTAGGAAAATGTCTATGAATATATGGGTATATCAATCAATATGGATATGACCTACAAAAAAAAAATCTAACATCAGTTTGCTATTAGCTTTAAACCAAAGATGTTCAAGGGAACAATTAGGATCATTTTAAAAATCCCTCATAGAAACATTTTTCTATTAATGGGGAAAAGAAAGTGTTTACCAATTCCCAGAATCCCCTTACCTTAGTTTCCTAGAACTAGTTTAATTCTTCTGATTGAAGCATAAATACAAGACATTTTATATCTGAAATGCAATCCATTGATTTCAACAAAGGGTTATTGTGTTTTATAGAATTACTGATTATGTTGAAAACCTGAGTTTGGAATATTGATTCCTGAGCAGATATATTTGAAAATACCCTTTACACCACTGGAGCAAAGGATCATTTATTGAGTCAAAAGCCTCCTACCACAATTCATCACTAAGTATGCTTTTCAGATTCCAGATATTGAAATAAGGAGAGGTTTTGTTTGTTTTCATTTTAAACCACCTTAAATCAATGTCACGACTCATCTCAAAGAGACCTATTATCTCTAGGTGTTTCTGCAATTCATTTTTAAATAGAAGCTTATGCGTCTTTTTAAAATCCCACTGCTAGCTGACTGAATCTTTCCACATTTTTTATGGAAAAGAAATATGCATTTTCTTCATAGCACAAAGAAGTGATTCTCTTGGTGTCTGAAATGACATTATTCCAATACATAGCATAATACTAATCACTTTTTATTTTTGGTGTTATGTCTATGATGGATTATTTTTAGATGCTAGTAAGGAAACTTTCCTTCAAGATATTTCTAATATTTAGGAGTATACTTTAAACTGAAATATGTGCAGTTCTTTTCCATATTGCTTAGACCTTGTTTGATTTCTTGGGAAGAGGGAAATTTTAATGTTTTTGTCTAAGCATTCCATGCAACATCAACCCCACCAGCCCAGACCAAGAATAAACTCCACAGGAATGAAGTGGCCACAGGCTAAGAGTTCTCTTGTTGAAAGTAGCTATCAAAATAACAGAATCTTGAAGTCTAATTACAATTCCCTTCTATATCCAAACAGAGATGGAAAAAATAAGAAGTCATGCCTGTAATACCTTACTTGGGTGGGTGGGAGCCATGCACAGGGCTCAACTATCTCTTCCCTTTTGTTGTCCATCTACGTGAAACCAATATAAGCAATATGATCATTGGGATTATTAAAATTGTCTACAATTAATAGGCCTACAAGCTAGATCTTGAATATCTTGCAAATGGTCTGCTCAAATGTTGATCAAATGCCAATTTTTGGGAATTAGTGAAATTCAGAGAGCTTTATTCAGTGGTGTCACCTCTGAATAGTGTAACTTCCCAGGCCACTCACCATAACAGTTCAGATCCTCACATTAAATGTATCAGATTCCACTGAGTACCTTGTTTGGAAAAAGAAAACTTGTCCCATGTGTTCTCCAATCTAATGAATTCTTCACTTATTAGTCAATGCTTGGAACACAGATAGGCATCTTTTCTAAAAATAATTCTTAGATTAAATAATCATTCCAACTGGTCTTTTGACATAATCTAAAAGACACTTTCTCCTGAGGAGGGAAGGTATGGCAAATCTAGAAAGCATACTAAAAAGCAGAGACATCACCCTGCCAATAAAAGTGCACATAGTCAAGACTATGGTTTTCCCAGTTGCAATGTATGGCTGTGAAAGTTGAACCATAAGAAAGGCTGAGTGCCAAATAATTGAGGCTTTTAAACGATGGTGCTGGAGAAGACTCCTGCAAGTCCCTTGGACTGCAAGGTGATCAAATTGGTCAGTCCTAGAGGAGATCAACCTTGACTGCTCTTTAGAAGGCCAGATCCTGAAAATAGAACTCAAATACTTTGGCCACCTAATGAGAAGGAAGGACTCACTGGAGAAGAGCCTAATGCTGGGAAAGATTGAGGGAAAAGAAGAAAGGGACGACAGAGAATGAAGTAGCTGAATGGAGTCACTGATGCAGTAGGCGTGAACTTAAATGGACTCCAGAAGATGGTAGAGGACAGGAAGGCCTGGAGGAACAGTGTCCATAGGGTCGCAATGGGTCAGATATGACTTCACGACTAACAACAAAGAAGTGGGATGTTTCTAAAGTCATACATATAGCAAAGTAAATTATATGTATAGCAATTTTTGAGAAAGAAAAATGAGAACAATATGTATACAGATTTGATATCACCCCAGACTTTTTATCTCCATCATTATTTAAATATACTATGAAAGAACATTATCCATATTTAATAAACTCTCAACAATATTTTCTCATTCAAAAACCTAAGAGATGAACTTGCCAATTTGAAATTGTCTGAAATTTTCATTTTTAATTAAAACTTAATTAATTGCTCCATTTCCACCTGTTTCAGATTTTAAAATAATGCAAAAACTTGTAAATATTTGGTTCACATTTCAACTATTCTGTTTATTATACATATTTAATGCAATCCCTTTTTAAATAATGCATTATATTTACTCATATATTTTGCTGAAAAAAACTGAAGCACAAAATGCATGTTTTGGATAATTTTAAGGATATATTGATTCAAGTGTATGAAGTTAGTAAACCTGCAAGGAGAAAGGCAAATTAATTTATTTCCCATCCCTAAACTGAAAACTAAGAGGAAAGTTTTAAAAAAAAACATCCTAATTTCTATCAATGCATTTTTTTTCCTGTTGAGAAAAGTTGCAAAGCTTTGTGGAAAAATATCCCCTAACCTAAATGTGAACCAGCAAATCAAATTGCTATTGTTTCTCATATTCATTGGCTTTTTTAATGCTTTGGGGATTGTTACACGTTAAAAAAAGGGTCGCAGCTTTATTTTGCAGAGATTGACTGATATGATGGACTCTGATGCTGACACAAGTAGCAAGCAATCCATGTATTGCTTCATTAAACACGTTCTTTACCAGAGTACCTTTCAGATGGAAAGAATCACACTGTTTTGGATCTAACTCACTTCCTCAGCTAGGTAACCAGTCACAAGCATCACCTTTCTGATATCTTGTGTTAAGGTGTATTTCTAAACCGGACTTCAAGTCAGTTCTCATCATGACTCACTTCAAGACTAGTCTGCATATTATATACTTTTGGTTCAAATCTTATTTTGAATAGTTAAATTTTGTGCCACTGGGGAAGATTTGTGTTTTTTGACAACTTTTTATTATTATTATTATTATTTTACCATATGACACATGTTAGCCAGGGATCTCTGAGGTGGTTGGCTGCCTCTGTGAAAGGAATTTTTTCAGGTGGTGTTATCTTCTACCCACGGGACACTTGAATGCCGGTAGACAATTGGGAGAAGCTCCTTTCTTCCTTATGTGGTTTATTCACTCACGAGGATCGATCCGCCAACCTCAGCGGTGTGCAGGCCCAGTGTCTTACCACGTGAGCCACCACAACTGAAGAAAGGGTACCAAGTTAATAAGAAGTGTAGGTCAAAGACATATTGTTTGTTAAACCAGAGTAATGATTAGGCTATGAACATCCCTTTCTTTCTAAAACTGTGTTTTCTCAATGGCACTGAATCTTATTCTGCCAAGCTTCCTCTGCTGCCTTTGCTAATTAAATAATATGGTCTAAAGTTGATGGACTAGAGCTCTGAGACTATCAGGTCCTGGTAGTGAGGTAACTCTCCCAGGAGGGTGCAAGCTCATTAATCTGCTATACCAACTTCTCTTCTGTTCCAGAAAATCCAATGGTCAGAGGAAGCAAAGACACAGAGCAACCATCATTCTTGTTGTACTAAGAAGATGACAAGCTTTGATAGTCTGCATTGCTAAGCCTTGTATCCCACCAAACCAGTAATGAGGGAGGTCTCTTCTCCAAATAAATCAATGATAGCAGAGCAATTCTATCTCAAAAGGGCAACTGAACAATCATTTTTTTTATTTATTTGCTCATAAAAAGCAAGGTTTGCTACAGTATGACAACTTTCCTTGAGTCCCAGAAAATTGAGTGATAAGAGTTAGCAAAGGACACCAACAGAAAAGTTAATTCAATTCATCATCCATTAACCCCTTTATTTAGCCAGTGTTTATTTTTTTTATATGCTATGAAAGATCAAACATTATTCTGTATTCAATAGAAACAATCCATTCCTATTTTGGGTCTGTATCGGCTAAATGGGCAGCATTTTTTCTTTATTTAATTGCAATCCCTATATACAAATTATTCTTGATGAAACCCTGAACCAGTGATGGGTTTGTACCGTTTCGGCCCAGTTTGGCGGCCTGGGTTGCTGGAACCGGCAGTGACCTAGGCCTGACATGCCCCCAAACTAGTTTGCTAGTCACTGCCGTCACCACCACCATCTTGTCTTTTAGTTATGCGCATGCACAGAACACTTTTAATTGAGCTGTGCATGCACGTGCAGCGCACATCCAGTGCATGTGTGAGCAAACCGGCAGTAAAGCCGGACAGAACCCATCTCTACCCTGAACCATGATCAAAAATATGTTCAAAGGTGGATTCTCTCCATTACTTTGCTTTTCTACTAAAAGTCTTGCTCATATTGTTATTTATTCCCTTTAATTCCATTTACTTGGCTGCTCATATTTATTTTCCTCCCAGCCTTTGATTAGAGTATTTGAATCTAATTAACATTTAATAAATTAAATCAACAAATGCATAAACCAGTGTCCTCTGGCAGTGACTGGTCAATTGTCTTCAAATCAGATTTTTAAAAAGAAGGAAAATGTACCATTTAAGAGATTTCCAAAATGTTAATGCAATTATTATCTTGGGAATATTAAATATATGACAAAATGTGTACTTAACATCTTTCACCATTTTTTAAAACTGTAGCAGATATTTAGAGGCTATTTAAAAATCAGATGTTATCAAAATACAAACAAAGACAATGAGATGATTTGTCAGATTTTGCTGAAATTTGGTAAGAACTCAATAAAGGAATCTGGAGGTGTACCAAAAACCCCAGATGAGGGAGATATGTTATCCATGGATCATGAGTTTGTTTCCTGACTTAAAGTAGTGTTTTTCGAACTTGGCAACTTAAAAAAAAATCAGCCAATATTCTCTGAGTAGAAATCCCCATTCTTAAAGTTGTCAAGTTTGAACAACACTGGTCTACATTATCTTTTAGGTTCCCTGTCCACCAATTTCCTTTTGCAAGGAAATAACCATTTTCACTTGTGGAGGGAGATAGTATTCAAGAGGGAAAAAATAATGATACACAAGGCTGCTGTGTGATAAGTAGCTTGCATCATTTATGAAGGATGTGCTGATAATTTCTCCTTTGCAAAAGAACTGGATCTATTCTCACCCTGACTCAATTAAAATGGAGGATATATCATGAATTCTGATTAGAATTATAATCTAAAAGCTAAAACAACCCAAAAGGGAAAAGGGATAAGGAGGAACCAGATAAAATTTAAACTTCTGCACCAATGTTTCACATTTCAGTTTCCGAAGAAAACAAAAGATTATATTCAGAGAGGAAATTCCACCCTCTTGAAGTATGTAGAAAATATAATTTTTCTAAGCACTAATTAGATCTATCAATTAAAGATAAAAGATAATTTGAATTCATCTGAAGGTATATAGGTCTCCCTAAATAGAGCTGACTAATTTATGTATACAAAGTTTCTGTCTATTCAACATTTACATTTATGCTGAGAACTGGAATTATATGCAGGTTACACTGAGAATTTAGGGTTCTACCTTGTTACCACATGAGTCATTTTAAGTGCCTATAAAGCAAATATTTGCCCCAAAAGAGAATAGAAGAGAAAACATAGTAATTACACGCTGTACTACCTTTTGGCTGCTGACTCAACAATTATGTATTATTAGCAGAATCTGCTGTGGGAGTTAAATATATACAGTACGTACGTATTGAGCTTCACATTATTAGAATAATGAAATAAAATGCAAATTAGAGAATATATTTCAAAGTAAGTGGACTTCACAGAAGGGAGGTGAAAATAAGCTATCATTGTAATCTGGATCTTCATGACATGAGCTTCATACAAATCAACCATTTTAATTAGAGCTCTACTTGGGCAGCCAAAATTTGACTTGGGGAAAGCTGCTACTTTTGCATTTGTAAGATGATCTCACTTGATGAACCTAATGCAGTAAAATCCAGTATAAAACCTTATTTCTTACATTATTTATGTGGCTGCCTATTCATAGGAGAAAAAACTCAACTTCAAGCCACTAATGAATGATTCATTTAACTTCAATTAATATTTGCCTAACTGGCTAACCATTGTCATTACTTCTTTTTCTGATGGATGGATTACAAGGAGGGATCATAATTGAGAATACTGATGAGAACTAAACTGGAAAGAAGTTAAGGGTTGCATACAATACATGTGCACCCTATATATATATTAGCTCTGTTCCCTGAATTCTTCTTGTTCAGTGTGCAAGTCTAGGTGGTGTCTTGGTAGACACTTGGTAGAAATGGTAGTAAAAAGATTGAATTTCACTGTGTGTGTGTGTAAGAGTGAGAAAGATGCCAGTTGAATCGAGTTAGGCCTTATTCTGAATTTTTGACACCCAAAAACTTTGCCATCATTGCACATGGTGCATCTTCCTCTAAGCCTATTTCTCTATGTTAGCAAAGAGTAAATAATGCTAAGCTCCATAGGAAGCAAGGACTCTGCATGCAAACCTCCTGTTTTCTAGGTAGGGGAAGGATACTGCAAAATCCCCATTTCCCCCACTCTGGGGCCAGCCAGAGGTGGTATTTGCCGGTTCTCCGGACTACTCAAAATTTCCACTACTGCTTCTCCAGAACCTGATGAATTTCACCCTTTCACACCACACACACACACACACACACACACACACACACATACACACACACACTGAAACAATTCTCTATCCCCACTCCCACACACATACACCATCCAGGCCACTCTGAAGTGGAAGCCAGGGCGCCAACACTGAGGCTTAAGTCTGAACGCCTGAGTCTCAAGAAAGTTCATCCCTAGTACCATCACTGCTCCTCAAAAAGGTCATCTCATTCTATTCTCCAAAATGTTTCAGTCTTGGGGAATAATGTGATTGCCCCACACAGTCCAGTGCTCTCCAAGATCTGCTATATGGTGATTACCTAATGGTATATTCTCTTTCTCTTAACAGACCTCTGTTGTCTTCCCAAGGCTGCTCCAAGTGTCGTGAAGCCTTTGTTCTTGAAGCAGCTTTCAGAATGCTCTTCTGTGGCCTCTGTAGCCTCTCTAAACCATACGAGACCAGGGGTGTACTTTTGACAAGCGTTATTGAATGTCAGTCAATACTGATAAAATTATGGCATGTCACCCAAACTGTCATGGCATGTCAGCTTTGACATCCATGTCATTGATTCACCTTCACTGTACTAGTGCTTCTTAAGCCAAACTAGACCCAATATTTGCAGCGGGTTGAACTGAAGCTTTATCTGTCATTTCTGTCCAAAACAGGGGAGCAAGATTTCTGTCACAGGATATTTATTGCAAATTGAGACCTGCGAAAACATTCTGCATTGTGTTTCTCTGGATTCAACCTCCATGATGTGCATCACCAAACATGTTAAAGGCAGAAACATAGTTGGACTTTTCCAGAGGCTTGTCCGAGGACAAGAGTTTTTGAAGAACACCCTGTTCTCCAAACTGTGTTGAAAAGTGTACTTTTTGAGTGTTTATTTTTCTTAGATAGAGTGGGCTCAACTTAATAACCTGTAAATACGTTTTATACATAATTTTACAGGGGTTTTTTTAGCTGCTTTGCTACTTCTGTCTCTGATTCATATAGGTGTTCCTAACCACAATTCTGCTATTCTCACTCTGCTAGACAGCTTCAATATTTTCACTTGTCAGACTTGCTTTTAGCCTACAAGGGGGGAAAAAGCAACTTTCTTTTTGAACTTCTTGGAATTTAAGCACCTTAGTCAAGCTTTCCTCTATGATGTCTGGTTTGTCCTTTTCAAGTTTTGCCAGCTTGCTCTGCAAATCTCTCTGATCCTGTTTGCTCTTGAAAGGTTCTCCAGCTCTGTCTCCAGTGCACAAATTATAAATATAACTCCAACAACCTCCTTCATGGGCTTTATAAATTGTTACCAAAAGGCGGAGATCCCTGATAGCTAGTCCAGTACAGGCCCACTGCAATTGAGCAATCAATTTCATATCTTGGAAAAAAAGTGGGGAGGAATGGTGCCACAAAAAAACCTGAAAGCAATATCAAGAGACTATAAGCAGCTCAGCATGAAAGCCAAAGATCAGGGAGCGCAGATAGTGTTTTCATCTGTACTTCTGATGGAAGTCAGCATCCAATGACGGAATGGAGGATTTTAGAAGTAAACCATTGGTTTAAAGGATGGTGTGGCTGAGAGAATTTTGGATTCCTAGAACACAATCTACATTATCTAAATGGAGGGCTTCTGTCAAGGGATGGCCTGCACTATATACATATGTGATATAGTTGCCATTACCAAACCCCTGGTAGGATGAAACTCATGACTGGAATATACTGCTAGAATGATATATTGGGAAGAAACAAAAAGAAACAGATCTAACAAAAGAAGAGGTGGAGTTGCATTATATGTAAGAAATCACTACACCTCTACAGAAATACATAAAACCAAGGATGAAAGCCTCCTTGAATGTTCATATATGGGTTAATGCAAAAGGAAAAAAAAGAATGATGTTGCCATAGATGTACACTACAGACCAGCCAATCAAGAAGAGGAAACAGATGAAGTTCTTCTAATCAGTAAGCTAAGGCATTCAGGAAACACACCACAGTAGTAATGAGGGTCTTTAACCACCCTGATAATTGGGAGACAAATTGTACACCAAGTGGGAGATCAAACAGGTTTCTGGTGAGCCTAGCTGAGAACTTTGTCATCCAAAAGGTAGAGGAGTGAAATAGAAGGTCAGTTATACTGGGCTTAATCCTTACTAACTGAGTTGAAATTATAGAAGGGTTTGAAGTTGAGGACAATGACCATGTCATACTGGAATTCAACATAAAGCAGGAACAAATAATTGAAAAAAATTAAATGATTGCTTTAGACTTTAAACGAGCTGACTTCAACAACCTAAGAAATAGTTTAGGAACAAATCAATGGATAGAAATGTTAAAGGGGAAATCAAATGAAGATGCTCAGGAAATTCTGAAAAATGAAATTATAAAAGCCCAATTTAATACAATACCACAGAGAAAGAAAAACAAGAAAGCACAGAGAAAACCAGCATGGTTGCATAAAGAAATATTTGACAAACTGAGAGAGAGAAAAAGGACAAGTATAATAAATAAAAAGGAACTAAAACTGAATACCATCAAAGAGCCTGAATTTTCAAGAATGAAGTCAGGAAAAATAGGATTCAGAATGATACTTGCAAGCAATGCTAAAAATAAATTTTAGAAGTTTCTTTTCACTTGTAAGAAATAAAAAAGAGTCAAGATAACAATTGGTCCACTAATGAGAGAAGATGGCAAGGAGGTGACGGGTAGCAGGCAGAAAGCAGAACTGCATAATTCATTCTTTACAGCTGCCTTCATGCAAAAGGGGTGGGGGGTAATCCAACTTACCAAAAGCAGCACTGTAGGAGACAGACTAGGCATAAAAGCTAAACTTGGCAAGAAAATAGTAAGTGAACCCCTATCCACTTTAGATGAGTGGGTCACCAAGACTAGATGAATTACATTCCAGAATTCTGAAGGAGCTGGTGGACCTGTTCTTGGAACTAGTGAACATAATCTTTCAGAATACCTGGAGCATAGGGAAACTACTAGAGGAATAGAAAAGAGCTGTTATGGTTCCAATCTACAAGAAGGAGGGAAAAGTGAATCCAGAATAATATGATCAGTCTGATATCAATACTTAGGAAGATTCTGGAAAAGATATTTAAGCAACACATGTGAGCATCTAGAAAAAACAAGACAATTAATACAAAGCACATGGGTTTGCGCAAAACAGGTCATGCCAGACAAACCTTATTGCCTTGTTGGAAAATCACTAAATTAGTGAATAAGGAAAATGCTGTGCACATAATTTATTCGGAATTCAGTAAGGCATTTGACAAGGTGGTCTACAGCCCACTTCTTGGTAAGAGAGAGCAATTTGGGATAGACAGCATGACAGTTAGACAGTATCATCATCAGAGTCACAACAAGCTGACTACCTGCCCTCAGTGTGTAGTTCTCAATGTAACTACATCTACATGAAGGGAAGATGCTGTGGGATGCCTTAAGGTTCTGTCTCAAACTCAGTACTCTTCAATATCTTCATAATGAATGGTGTAGATCATCAAATTTGCAGAAACCAAAGATGGGTGTGTTGGTATATAAAAAAGGTATGTTTACCAAAATACATATATCAGAAAAAACATATACAAATCTGTACTTTAAGACGAAACTTGCTTATTTTTTTTAAAAAAGCAAACTGATGCATAAAGAGAACAAAAGTTACCATGTCCAACAATTTCTCCCTAATATTTTATCCATACCAATGAGGATATCTACTGGATAGTCTTGTATTGGTTTAATTAACAAAAAGCTGGGCTTTACAATTCGCTTTTTAAGCACGTTCCTGCCAACAATGTCCTGCTCAATTAACATGGAGATTGATAAAGTCTCCATTCATTTCTTCCTCTTTAGGGCTAGGATAGAAAATCTTTACCGAGTGTCAAAATCTGGCATTGAGATGAATAAATTGTTATTTCAACTCTTAAAAAGTTATTTTTGGATATACGTGGCTATATAAAGCTGGCAGATAAATCCTGTTCAACATTGCCCTGTGATGAATGTTATCATGTCACTATATAGCTGAAAATGAAGCATACTTGGAAATAAAGGTGCCAAAATGGAAAAGCCATTACAGATGAATGAAACACATTACTAATAAAAATGAAATCTGGCAGCATTTAGTATAATGTATTTGTAATGATTTAATGATAAAATTCCCTTTATGAGACTTTAACTATGCCCATTGGGGTTTTAGCTGCAGCTAGTTGAAAGAAAATTCATAAAAAGCGATTAGAATAAATTCTTGGGGGGATTGACCCAGGAGAACTTTTCATTTGGCATGCTTTTATACCAGATACAAAATGACAGAAATCTTACCATTATGCAAAATGAATAGCTTTCACTGTTCCATGGCATTTTTGACGTCCTGATTCTTACCTATCAATTTCTAAGTTTTCACATTCATGTCAGCTCTTTGTGGTACAAGAAACCTACACCATGAGTAATAATGCTCCTTTTATTTTAAAGTTACAGTAATAGTGTCTTGCAATTCAGCTGTGCAAGGACACTTATATTCCAGAAAAGATATGGGAGTGCAAGATCATTATATTGAAGTCAGTATGAGATTGTCTTTGATTGCAATTCAGAAGTTATTGTTGATCTAGTTTGTGGTTATTAATGTCATAATAACAAAGGTGATAGTGATCAGTTAATTCTAGTTGTCCGGGATCTGAACTGATTACCAGGTTGTTTCTTCATATTTGAAACTGAGACCAGATTATCTGAAAAAAATACTTCCCGCCCTATTTTTTGAGATTATTTCCATACACTCTTTCTAAGGAAAATGCTCTGAGGAAGGATTTTTTTTTTTCTGTGAATGATGCCAGGTAACAAACAGAATGTATTGCCTTTGGAAGTTTGTCTGACATTTCTTAGCCTGATTTTTTATTTTGTGAGCGGTTTGTGTGTGCAGTATATACAATTTTAAAATTGCTTCTTTAATTATTGTTCTGCTCTTGATTGATGCCTGTTTCTGGTTGCTGAGTTTTCACAAAGGATTCTGTACCAATTATGTTGTATAATATCACTGTGTTCCCCATCACTCTAAATGTGTTTTGCAAAAGAGTGGGATGACATTTCTGACAATGAATGAATGAGTGTTGCTTAATAAAATGTAAAAAAAACTTATATGGGTGAGATGGGGGTACCATGCATGTTTCTCTTCATACTTTATAACTTCATAACTTTATACTTCTGGAAATAGTAACTAAGGAAATTCTGTCTGGATCACCGTTGTTCTTCTGTGGCTTTGTTGTGAAAATCAAAATAGGCTGATATTACTGACATCAGTGTCCATAGAAAGAGAGGGAGCTACAACTTTGTAAGAGAAAATGTTTCACTTCCTTCCTTGTTTTGTTAATTCAATACAAGGTTGAGAAATATAAAATGAGTTATCATTTTTCATATTAAACAGAGCACTCAGCTAGAGTTGTCTGCTGTCTGAAAGGAAGAAATATGAGCTTTTTAAAGCTAAATTTAATCACTTTGAAAAATACTCCTCTTTTCTTTATCAGGTTATGTTTTTGGCAACTCTTTAAGAGGTAACTTAATTGATGTCTTTGTCCTGCACTATTCATAGTTCTGTGGATGCTTCACACTGTTTACTGTTTCGTTATTGTTGTTATTCTTCTGCCACTTAATTGTTTCCTTTTAATCCTCCAACACTTTCCTGCATGTACTTCCCTGTCCATGTTCCATGCTCACCGCTTGAGTGTGTAATAAGTCATTTTACTTTTGACGAATCAATGGGGTGGAGTGATTATGTAATATCAATAGGATTATTGATAAATGATCAATGACTAGGGACTCCCCCTAGTGGCTATCATTTTAACATCATTGAACCTGCGCAATTTTTCTAATTTTATTTTTAAATAGGTATGTTGAGTGCATGGGATTGTATGGGATGGTATGAATGAACTCACTTTTTACTATTAATATTGCTGTATTTGTGTTTTAACTTTTTAGTGAGGACTATCTGTGTGAGAGTTTGGGTATGACTGATTCGGAGGACCTGGCGGGGTATGCGGGGGTCACCGGGGTGGTTGGGGGAACTACATCCACGGGAGAGGGTCGGGGCATTGCGGTCATAACAGGGAGGGGCAGATACGGCGGGGACTTTAGGGCAGGCCATTACCGGGGAAGGAGGGTTCGCTATATCACAGAGATCCCTCCTTCCACCCCTAGGAGTCCCACTCCAAGGTCAGATGGCACGAGTACTCAGGACCTTGGTCTCAGGCTGCTGTCGCTAAATGCCAGGTCTGTTGTTCATAAGGCTCCCCTCATCCGGGACTTGATTGTAGGCGAGGGGGCAGACCTGGCATGTATTACTGAGACATGGCTGGGCACGGAGGGAGGAGTCCCCCTCGTAGAGATGTGCCCAGACGGATTTCAGGTGCTTCATCAGCCGAGAGCCCAGGGAAGGGGTGGCGGTGTGGCTATTGTGGTCCGGGAGTCTTTAGCACCTCGTAGGATCCCTGCTCCGGAGCTTGTCGGGTGTGAGTCCCTACTGTTGAAGCTGGACCTCAAGGGTCAAGTGGGTCTGCTGCTAACGTACCTGCCTCCCAACTGCGTTGCAGCAGCCCTCCCCTCGCTCCTCGAGTCAGTAGCCGAGCTAGCAGTTGAGTTCCCTAGGTTTATGGTTCTGGGGGACTTCAACTTGCCTTCGCTCGGTGAACGCTCTGACGGAGCACAGGAGTTCATGGCTTCCATGACAGCCATGGGCTTGACCCAGGTAATTCGAGGCCCAACCCACTCAGCGGGTCACACACTCGACCTCGTATTCCTCTCGGAGCAGTGGAGTTACGATCTTGGTCTGAGGGGTAATGAGATCATACCCCTGTCGTGGTCAGACCACTGCCTACTGAGGCTAGACTTCCGGAGGCCAAACCCCCACTGTAGGGAGGAGGAACTGACCAGGTGGTTCCGCCCCAGGCGACTTATGGACCCTGTAAGGTTCCAGACGGAGCTTGGGGTTATTCCTGATACTCTCGCCCACAGTTCGGCGGAGACTCTTGCTGCTGCCTGGCACTCGGCAGCGTCAGAGTCTCTGGACCGGATTGCGCCACTACGGCCCCTCCGGGTCAGCGGCTCCCGGAGACCTCCTTGGTTCACCGAGGAGCTCCGGGAGATAAAGCGCCGGAGGAGACGCCTAGAGCACCAGTGGAGATCCGATAGGTCCGAACCGAACCGGGCACTTTTGACAGCATGCACCAAGGAATACATCCGGGCATTAAGAACAGCTAAAAGAACACACATTGCCACCTTGGTTGCATCTGCCGAGTCCCGCCCAGCCGCCCTGTTTAGGATAACCCGCTCCCTCCTAAATAGGAGGGAGACGGGGGACCCCTTACAGGGTAGGGCTGAGGAGTATGTTCAGTTTTTGGCGGACAAAGTTGCTCGGTTTCGGTCGGACCTGGACTCCACTCTCGCAGATCCAGCCGAGACACAAGGGAATGACTTGACAGACCATCTCTGGGTTGAGTTTCAGGATGTTGCCTCCGGGGATGTGGACAAGGCTATGCGAGCTGTGAGTACCTCCACCTGTATACTGGACCCGTGTCCCTCCTGGCTGGTTGCCAACAGCAGCGAGGTGACACGAGGCTGGATCCAGGCGGTTGTTACCGCCTCTCTTCGGGAGGGGCACTTCCCCACCGCGCTTAAGGCGGCGGTGGTGAGACCTCTCCTGAAGAAACCATCCTTGGATCCAGCCGTTCTTAATAACTACCGTCCAGTCTCCAACCTCCCCTTCATGGGGAAGGTTGTTGAGAAGGTGGTGGCCTTCCAGCTTCAGCGTACCTTGGAGGAAGCTAACTACCTTGACCCCTTCCAGTCCGGCTTCAGGCCCGGTTACAGCACAGAAACCGCTTTGGTCGCATTGACCGATGATCTCTGGAGAGCCAGAGATGGAGGCCATGCGTCCATCCTGGTTCTCCTTGACCTCTCAGCGGCTTTCGATACCATCAACCATGGTATCCTTCTGCGACGACTGCGGGAGGTGGGGGTGGGCGGCACTGTTCTGCAGTGGTTCTCCTCCTACCTCTCGGACAGGTCGCAGTCGGTGTTGGTAGGGGGGCAGAGATCGTCCCCGAGGCCCCTAACCTATGGGGTGCCGCAGGGTTCGGTCTTATCCCCCCTACTATTTAACATCTACATGAAACCGCTGGGCGAGATCATTCGGAGGCACGGGATAAAATACCACCAATACGCGGACGATACACAGTTGTATCTGTCCGCCCCGTGCCAACTCAATGAAGCGGTGGACGTGATGAACCGGGGTCTTGAGGCTGTTAAAGACTGGATGAGAGCTAACAAACTGGTACTCAACCCGGACAAGACCGAGTGGCTGTTGTGTTTTCCTCCCAACAATTTGGCCGACGTTCCATCACTCAGGCTGGGGGGGTCAAAATTTATACCCCTCAGACAGGCTCCGCAACTTGGGAGTCCTCCTGGACCCACAGCTGAGTTTCGACCATCACTTGTCAGCTGTGACCAGGGGGGCATTTGCCCAGGTTCGCCTGGTGCGCCAGTTGCGGCCCTACCTGAACCGGGAGGCCCTCACAACAGTCACTCGAGCCCTTGTGATCTCTAGGCTGGAATACTACAATGTGCTCTACATGGGGCTGCCCTTGAAGAGCATCCGGCGACTTCAGCTAGTCCAGAACGCAGCCGCGCAAGTGATTGTGGGCGCACCACGGTTCGCCCACATAACACCGATCCTCCGTGAGCTGCGCTGGCTACCTGTTGATCTCCGGGTGCACTTCAAGGTCCTACTTACCATTCACAAAGCGCTCCATGGTAGTGGATCTGGTTATTTGAGAGACCGCCTTCTGCCAATTACCTCCCTCCGTCCCATCAGATCGCATAGAGTAGGCCTCCTCCGAATTCCATCCGCCAGTCAGTGCCGACTGGCGACTACACGGAGGAGAGCCTTCTCAGTTGCAGCTCCGACGCTATGGAACAATCTCCCCGTGGAGATCCGCACCCTCACCACCGTCCAAGCCTTCCGCACAGCCCTCAAGATCTGGCTATCCCGTCAGGCCTGGGAATAAGACTTTACTCTCGCCCTCCCGAATGTTGAATGAATGTTGTGTTTTACCGCTAATTATTTTTTACTCACATTTTTTTTTGTGTTTTGTCCTGCACTCCCCTCCCCTATTATTGTAAGCCGCCCTGAGTCCCCTCAGGGAAAAGGGCGGCCTATAAATGTTTAATAAAATAAAAAAAATAAAAAAATAGATACATCAAGGATTTGGTTTTTTTTTTAGTTCTTTTGCTTGTTTGCTTTATTTATTTATTTACTTATTGCCAAGAGATAAAAACAATATTCACTAGCCACTAGTTCAATTGATAGGTTAAGTAATATCTGTGTAGCTTCTATGTGTCAATATTTTGTTTCAATGTATCAAGGGGAAATCAATCTCTCTCTCTCTCTCTCTCTCTCTCTCACACACACACACACACACACACACACACACACACACACACACACCAGTGATGGGATTCAGCCAGTTCGCACCTATTCAGGAGAACCGGTTGGTAACTTTCTAAACAGTTTGGAGAACCAGTTGTTTGAAGAAATCTCATTTTTTCCCCCTTTACAGTGCTAATCCTATAAGGAAGGCAGGAAGGAAACATTCTGGTGTTGTTTCTAGCCTAATCTTTATTGCCCTGCTTACAGAAACTGCCTCTCTGATTAACCCTTATTACATTGTAACAGCTAAGGTGAAGCGCCCATCAACGTGAGTGATGTTGAGTTGACCATGCCCACCCACTAACATGACCACCAAGTCCCACCTACCCTGCTGGTGATTAGGACAGAGAACCGGTTGTTAAATTATTTGAATCCCACCACTCTCTCTCTCTCTCTCTCTCTCTCTCTCTCTCTCACACACACACACACACACACACACACACACAGAGAGAGAGAGAGAGAGAGAGAGACACTTTAGCAGATCTATTTGGAAATCAAAACATTTTGTATATGAGTTATTACTACCACTACTAATATTATCACCACTAATATTTTAAACCAATCCATTACAGAATGAAAGCATTTTCACTGAAGGGCATGAACTATAATCTATCACAATAGTCCAGTGCTGGTCTATAGATGGATATTTATTCCTATTCTAGGAAGGATTCACTGGTCCAAGTCACCCATCCAAATTCATGTTTGAATCATGCCCCAGGTCTCCCCATTCCTAGTCCAGTTCCCTTAACCAGAAGGCTTCTGAATAGCAGATAGGTGTTCTTTAATAATAAAATGTGATCAGACTAAGATGGATCCAGACCGTCAAAACATTTGTGTTAATGTTCTGCCTTCTCTGTTGTTGGGTAATGGATCCCATTGGTATGTGCTATTACTTCTTAAATGAATGTTTTCATTTCAATTTTAGAAGAACAGCAAAAGATGGTTTATAACATTGCAATTATGGTGAGGAGCTTATTTAGTGGACATTAGTTGGCTACCATATCGGAATCAGCAGCAAAGTGATAGCAAATTCAGGCTTGGTGTTTGTCTGGATTACCGCAGACCAGATATGGTAGCCTAATAGAAAAACTCCATTGCTCTATTTGCAAAAAGAAAGAAAAAATGGCAACCTTTACAAGAAATAACCACCCCCATGCTTTCCACTCTAACAATGTTCTTGGAGTAATGTAATTCATGGCCTAGCATTATGGTTAGAATGGAATATTATTGTAGGAATAAATGACATCAGCAACAACAACCACAGGAAGGAACTGGTGATCCTTTATTTCTGAAATTTACAAATAATCCCCATTTGGAAAAAAAAATGACACTGCCCACAAACTTACCAATTCTTTTTGGAAGTATTGGGGAAAGGAGTCATTTGTGGCTTAAAATACTGATACCTGGCATGATCATTAATTAAAGTAGTCATTAATCAATTAAAGGTACCAATTCATTAAAATGCTGATAGATGGAACAGCATGTCTTCCTTAGCTTCTGCTTAGATAAAATGTGTGGTTGTTCCAGAAACCAGTCAAAATGTTGTGTCTTTGGCTTAACAAAGCAAGTTTTGAGATTCTGTTATAAAAACTTTTGAAACTAGAAATGTCATTTTGAAATTCCTTCACTTGGAATCACACATTTAAGAAGCTAATTCTCATTCATTAAGCTTCTATTAAAACATGTCATACAATAGACTTCAAAACATTAAACCTTCTTCTCTGAATTTTTGATATATCAACTTCATGATTACATTAATATTCTCCACATGAACAATAGGGCTATGTATGCTAGGGACATATCATTTTTAAGTTGAATTTACTGCATGTTAGGATTTAACCCAGGCTGTCCAGATGACCTGCCAATTCCCTAAATAACTAAGGGGCAAATGCTCCTCAGGTTTTGCACTAATTGTAAACATCCAGAAAATCTGTCCCAAATCTTACTTCTTCATTGATTTTATTACCTGTGTGTTAGGATATTCCCCTCCCATGACAAATTAGCAAATAAATTTTGTACCTGAGATCCTAAATGGAAAACATTGTTAGTAAAACATGAACACTTTAGATGGTAACAGATTTATGAGTCTTGACAGTCTAATTTACAACTTGACTGTTTGTACATTCAGTTTCTGGCCTTTGTCTATCAGGATTGCCTATTAATTATCACATAAAATAAAGTCATGGTTTTCTAACTCTGCCCCACAGCATCTAGCAAAACAGCAAAGTAAAGGGGGGAAAACACAATGCACAAATGAAGTTGTTAACATTTTCGCAAGTGAATGTTATTGGAGGCATTTGATAATGTTACATCCTGGCTACTCTAGGAGAAAATTTGTTTGTGATTTAAGCAAAGTTAAAAAAATAAATTAAAGTCACAGTCGATTGAAGTTAAGCACCTCCAGCATAAGATCCATTGAACTAAATAGAATTGCTAAGCTTATCAATAGAACATTGAGTTTTTGAAAGATCAAAGAAGAGAACTGCAGTCATTGTATTGCTAGGCATTTGACTTTTGGACAGCAAGAAGCTTAGAAATAGTGCTCAGGTAAAAAGTCATTCAAGAGTCACCGTTCCTTTCACATCTATTCAGGAATTTTTTGGCCACTTTCTTGTATTTGATTCAAGTTTGTAAATAAATTCTCTAAAAGACACTAGAAATCTCTGGTGATCTTTCATGATGGTGTTCTCTTAAAGTGAATGCAACAACAGTTCTTCAGGCAGTAAAATATTGTTAGGTAAAGCAGTACCTGTTCTTCTCAATTGAGCACCACTCAGGGGTCTTCTAGATAACATTTCTTTATCTCCTGGGTGGTTACATTATAAGCTATATGAGATATTTATTTCCTCATTCAGGCTGCTAGTAGCTACCAGATCTCTTCAGAATACCTTCCTAGCATAAGCATCCAGGGGAAAGCCTCCTTCACTTGTAGCTAATCAGAAGTCTAGGTAAAATGTTATATTGTCATTGTACACCACACAGTTGGGGACAGCTCAATCATTTGACAAGTGTGGAGGCTGACTTTAGCAACACATCTAAAACATAGAGGTGTTATTGTGCCACTTTTTCCCTGCCATTTGCATGCACAATGTTAACCCCCATGTATTGGTTTCCCTGTGCCATAAATTTAAAGTGACCATATGAAAGCAAAAATTATGAAAGGTTTTTGAGGAGCAGTACTGACTGTATGTGTATCTCTTCTTTGTTTGAAACTGTCACAAAAGGTTCTGCATTACAGCATGGGATAGAGAGACACTAAATTTGTGTAACACAAACAGAATCATGCCTCTTCCCAGTAGCATTCTGCAGGTTGGATGCAAACTAATACCACAACTATTCATCCCATCATTTCTTTGCATGGGTAAGTCAATTTCAGTGGAGGGATTCAGCTGGTTCATGCTGGTTCAGGCGAGCCAGTTGTTAAATTGCTGGCTGGCCTTACCCCTTTCTGCCCTGCCCCTTCCGGTAGTCCCCACGCACCCCATTTTGGCTCCCAGGTAAGTGCAGGGAGGTCAAAATAGGGCAAAGAGATACCCCCTGCAGTCCATTTTTGCTCCCGCTCCAAGTGTTGCCTGTCACACTCCCTGGCCACGCCCACCATGGCCATGCCCACCCAGCCAATCATTAGAGCAGAGAACCAATTGTTAAATTATTTGAATCCCACCACTGGTCCATTTGTATTAAAAAAGAAAAAAAAAACAGAGAAAAATTAAACAGATTTTTGTGATTCTTCAGTAAGACTTACAAGCAAACATCTGTCAGATGTACAATATTCTCCTCCGCCTCCTAGAGCTGGAATTTCTTGCTGAAATACAGATAAGATCTGCTATTTAATGTGATATTTTAATATGAATATGAAACAGGGAAGGGGAGGGAAATGTCAAACTAAACTGTCGGACTAAACTCTTGCATACTTTGATAAACTGAAAGCTCTTATTGCAGTGTTTCTAAACCTTGATGACTTAAAGATGTATGGACTTCAACTCCCAGAAATCCCCAGTCAGTAAGGCTAACTGGGGAATACTGGGAGGTGAAGTCCATACATCTTTAAGTCTTCAAAGTTGAGAAACACTATTTCATATAGTCTTAGCTCCAGCATGTGCAGAAGTAGATAAGTAAGGAAGCATTTCTGCATTTCTTATTAATGAATTGAAGGAATGTAAAAAATAAAATAAAAAGATCGAGGATAGGATTTCAATCACTTCACCATGGCTGACATCTTGTTTTTTAACAGATGTCCATAGACACCTCTGAATGTGGCTAAGCACAATTTTCCATTTCAATGCATCTCTAGCAAAAAGGGAAAACCTTGACGGACGTTTCATATTAATTATTAAAAACTATGAATTTTTCAGATCAGCTGAGTGTTTTTATAAAGAAGACAACTCAAAATGCAAATCTGTATTACTATAAAACTATATACTCTCTCCAAACAAGGGTGACTCATATTTCCTTATTTTTTCTTTTCTGGATAATATATTACAACCCTCGATTCAAGCTAATCAGTACAAACAGAATATAAACACCATGGGATAGAGATATTGAAAATACATTTTATATTCCACTTAAAATAGTACATTTAAGCAATATAGCATGGCCTTGTCATTTTTTTTTATCTGTACTAATTCAGAATAAAAGTAAAATCTGATCAAATGAATGAATGCAGTCATTGGGTCCATCACAAGTCACCATTTTGCTACTTAAAATGCCATTTACATCTCAACCTTAATCTCAATCCTGTCTCAAATATGTATGTAGATAAAATTAATAGCATAGCAGTTAGACTTTTAGAACATTTTGATGTATATGTTAGCTCTTTTTTAACTCATATAAAACAATTTTAAAAAGAGGCAGTTCAGAGACCAAAAGCATGAGCACACAAGGAGAGAAACTGCTATTAGAAGAGTTGATGTAACTGTTTACATTGGCAAATCAAGATACATGACAAGTTTAGCTAAATTGTCCCTGATTAATCTTATAATCTACTACCTGTACCAATTGTCACATTGTACACTATTGTCTAAAATTCTGAACACCCTAGTCTTGTTCCTTCAAAGTTTTTCAAATGATGCCTTAGGAATACAAGTGACTCCTGCACCATGCCTAGAATACATCATTCTGAGGCCCTCTTCGGATAAGCATTTATAGGAAAGGTGATTGTTGCTTCCAGAGCATAAGATAAAACATAGACTCAAAAGGCTGGAAGAGACCTCAGGGGTGTTCTATTCCAACCCCTTGCTTATACCATCCAAGTCAAATGGTTGTCCAATCTATGTTTGAAAACCTCCAGTGATGGAGCACCACAACTCAGAGCAGCAGTAATAGTGTTGAGATTAATGCTTTAGGCACTTGGGTGTCCCTAATAAGCATTAATGAAAATATCTCTAAATATTTATATCAATTTCAAAGTTTCATGCCAGATATTATAGCCCCCACCAAATGAGCCATACCACTCAAATGACCAACTTCCAACTTTTTTTAAAAGACAGCTTTTGTCTTGCCTTAAGGCTAGTAACCTTTTTGGGCTAGTGATCATATTTGGCATTCTAAGAGCATGTTGTGCGAGTATCACAAAACAGCTGTGACAATAGAGTAGCCAAGTATAAAACTCACATTTTAATGACATTCTATCTAGTAACCTGAGAACGAAACCTCAGCTTACCTTGGCCGTTTTCTCAGAAGGTGAGCATATTTTACAAAGCACTGGCCATTCACCAATCTTTGTTTTCTAAGAATCTCTAGGACATTGTGATGTACACATGGGATAATAATTCTTATTGCATTTAGAATAGAATAGAATTCTTTATTGGCCAAGTGTGTTATATTTTGTATACATATGGCATTTCTGTTGTTCATGTGTAAACTGCTTAGAGTAGTTTTAGACTGAAGTGGTCTATTGTACTTCTTTATTTAACTTTAGATGCCTCTGGTCTCAGTATCAGAGAATAAATGAATAAAGATGTTGATGTTTAAAGACCCTGCACTGTAAGTTCTGACTCTGTTTTCTATTCCTTCCAGAAATGAAAATATGTGGCAAAACATAGATCCAGTATATTCCCTTTTGTTTGGGAATGGCTTGTCTTGATTTGTAGAGTTTCTGCCAAAGAATGAATGAATGCTCATAGCAAAAAACCTGTCATACAAAATAGAAAAAGAAGAGGGTTTTTTTTTCAAAATCCTAGCAGGAAGTACTGCTGTCTCAAAGGAGAATTCATAAATCCAGGTTTGTTGATAGATCTGTGACCTGGCAGCAATATGTGACTTCCAAAAACAAAAGACAAAATTTTATAACCTTTCCAACTCAGGTCTTATTTGAAGAAAGAAAACAAAATAAAATGGATGATAAAAAAATATTTATCTTGCCATTGAACTCCAATAAAGTGCATCCTAGAACTATAGCTTTTGCAAAATGACAGTCACTCCTACAAAGTAACCCAATGTTGTCATATCCATTTGGGACTGGAGAAAGTCATGTAGGACAATCATGGGCAGAAGAAGCTTGTTATGTATGTACAAGTTTAGGCAACACTAAATGCTTTATTTCCTGCAGATACATGAATATCAACTTAAGCTTCCGTTATGCCACAAAGTTTGGTCCTCTTGACAATGGTGCAATGTCACAACATATGCACAAAAGAGGCAGTGCATTATTAGGGACATCATCATCATCATCATCATCATCATCATCATCATCATCATCATCATCATTATTATTATTATTGTACAATTGTATCACAGCGGCCAGTTGTTTCGCCGGATTTGGCATTGGTTACTAGTCGGGCCCCACCCAGGGGCCTAGGACGTCGTAACGTATTTTCGTAATATGCGTGCAGATCCAAGCAGTGTGGCTTTTTGCATTTGACTGATGGTGATTTTGTCAATTTTTAACTGTTTTAAATGTAATTCCAGTGCTTTTGGAATAGCACCCAGTGTGCCAATTACCACTGGAATTATCACTGCTGGTTTGTGCCATAGTCATTAAATTTCGATTTTTAAGACCTGGTATCTTGCGATTTTTTCATGTTCCTTCTCGGCGACCCTGCTATCACCTGGTATTGCGATGTCTATGATTGTGACCTTATTTTTCTCAACCAGTGTGATGTCTGGTGTATTATGCGCCAGTATTTTGTCCATTTGTATACGGAAATCCCACAAGATCTTGACCATCTGATTTTCGGTGACTTTTTCAGGCTGATGTTCCCACCAGTTTGTTGCTGTTTTAATATTATAATTTTTGCACAAATTCCAATGGACCATTTGTGCTACTGAATTGTGCCGCAATTTATAATCAGTCTGTGCGATTTTTTTACAGCAGCTGAGTATGTGATCAATAGTTTCATCAGCTTATTTGCAAAGTCTGCATTATTATTATTATTGTTATTATTATTTTAATATTATTAATTATTATTGTGTATAATGTAATGTATATGTGTACATAGATGATACAGCAGATGGAAAAAAATATGACTATCAACACATGAAAATAGAGTGAGTTCCATATCATAGCAAGTATATTAATTTCTCTCCATCACTATTGCAAAAAATAGTTGGTTATTACTCATTAAGAAGATGTATTAATATAAAGTATTTGCTTGGGACACAGAAGGACCAAGATTTAAGTTAGAACTATCAAATCTGGGCTGTGAATAATGAAATGACCATAGTTAGCAGCAAACAGTTTGCTAGTGCCATCTGAAAGTCATTCAGATGATTGCAGTCCAAAAATGGTAGAATATCTTGCTTCTTTGGCAGGCACAAGCCTGGGTAGGGCTTCAATATGAATGTTTGGAGAGCTGCTGTTGGTTGATGTAACTTAATTCCTAATTTTGTTCAGAGGACAACTGGTAGTTAATCCCACATGTGGTCCTACTCTATAGAACAGGGCTGTCAAACTCCCAGCCTGTGGGCTGGATGCGTCACATGCTGGCTATGCCACACCCAGTTTAGCAAGGGAAAAAAGTCCTGATACATCATGTGATGCCGCCATGATGACATGAATTTGACATCCCTGCTATAGATCATGTAAAATTATCAAACATTCAAAGAGCCATGTTGTGAAGATATCCAGTGCAATTCTAAGATCATCAAATAGTTCAATCCAAACAGGGGAAAAAGCATTTTTAACTGCTGACTGACAACCACAAATTATATTACTAATCAGCTTTAAAAGACTTCATTTCTAATGTTGATTGTCTACTAGACATACAGAATGAAGAAATAGAGTGTTCATGGCAAATCAACATGCAATTAAGTAATCTTCTATTACGCATAGAAAAAGAGCATGATCCTCAAACATTCCTAACAATAATACAAAATTACCATTGAAATAGCTACACAAAGAAGCAACAAAATTAATATGTACCTATTGTTTCTCTCTATCTCTGAAGATTTGTTTTTCTTTGTGGATTCAAAAGCCTCGAGGGACATCTGAAAGATACAGGAAAATTAAAAGTACTACCATGTATTCTTGCTGGTTCAACACTTTACTCAAGAAGTACAGTCTTTTGGGGTTTGCCTTTGAGTGACAAGGCAGGAGATCAACTGAATTTATACAGGACTACAGGTATTGTTTAAAAAGTCAAGACTGTGGCCACAATGTTGCGACCTTGTACCTGGCTGGCTTTTGAGATTTAATAAATGGATTATTCATGAGTCTTTATGTGTTTTATCAGATCTTTTATTTACCTCTTTAAACAACCCTGGAATTATATATGTCCACAAGACTCTTACCAGTTTGGAAATCTAAAATTTTCTATATGTTCCTAAAGACTTTATAAGACTTAATTATTCCTTTGTCTTAACTAAGATTTCATTTAGGGGATTTTTTTAATAAAGTTATAGATTTACAACCTCCCTCTATTTCTTTATAGATAAACCTCAGTGTAATTCAGATTTTTTGAAAGGAAAGGGCAATAGTTTGGCCTGTTTATCAAGCATCCTACTTCACATTTTACATAACTCATGTTAAATTTTGTGAGAGTGTTAAATTACTTTTCTTTCTCATCTTTAGAATCCAACTAGGCTATCTTTTAATTTATTTCAATTTTTCTAATACATTTATCATTTAAGACATCTCTTAATTTTAAAAAGTGTGCATTTTAAGCAGGGGAAAGACGTCTGTTTTGAAATGTATAGCTGAAACAGAGACCTTTCATTTAAACTAGTTATTATATTTCATTCCATTCCAAAAGTTAGGCTACTGCACAGTGGTAGAAAGTGAAAATGAGTCTATTTACCTTACATTGAAATGGGAGGAGGATCAGCTTATTCATAAGACATATGATCCATCACAATTACATTACTCAAATAATTGTGGAGTTAATGAGCAGCTAGAGAGCCAGAGAAGCTTGCTTGGGAAAATATATATATATCTATATCTCCTGAAACTTGGACAGCTGCCAGACAAATAAGCTGAAAGACAGAATACAGCTGCTGCATCTGGCAACCTCAACAATAATCAGCTGAAAGAGTGAGGCAGCCGAAGGGTTGCTACAGCTTCTTCTTAAGAAAACATCATATTTTTGACAGAAAAGGGAAAAAGCAGAATAACCCTTTTATTGGGAGATCTCACACTAGGTGGAAAATGATGATTACCCCCCACCAAAGTTGGTGGGGTTAACTGTTAACTTGTTCCATTCCTTAGAATATGTAGTGTGAAACTTGTTTTAATAATGCTATAAAATCTCAATTGATGTTTATCTTGTAACTGAGGAAATCTTTGAAGGCAATATTTTGAATTTAGAATTATGCTAGTAAATATAGACTATCTTGAAGACTGAAGTCACCAAATGAAATATATGGAGAACTACCAAGAGAAGACTTCAAAAGTTATTCCCTAGGATACAGTATCTCTTTTTGGGGAGCCTAATAGCACAAAACAGCTCAGCGGAGGGGGCAAGATTAAGCATCTGTCAATGCATTTTTCTTCCACTGGAAAATTCAAATAGCAGAAAGATTACCTCATAGACAAAACTGTTCAATTTAACATCTCTCCTCCTAAAATGGCTGCTGCTTGGTAAGGTTTTCTTTGAACTTTTACTGACAATCTGCTGCTAAAGCTGGTTCCTTGGCAATGCTGCTCCCTGAGGAATCCAGTGGGGAAGTGGGTTCTTGACTATTCCAATTCCCTCTGTTTTGCAAGGGGTGGGAACCAGGAGTTGGTTCCTGCCAGTTCTAACCTCTTCTATAGAAGAGGTTCCACAAATCTACAGTGCTGCTTAGAACTGGTTCCAGCTTCCTCCCCCCGCCCGTCTTCATCAAGATGAAGAACGAGAGGAGGAATTCTGGGAGTTGAAGTCCACAAGTCTTAAAGCTGTCAAGTTTGAACACCCCTGGGATTTTTTTTCTAAAGGGTTAGGGGTGCAAGGGTCTTGTAACTTGACAGCTTTAAGACTTGCGTGCTTCAAATGCCAGCATTCCTGAGCCAACATTTTGGTTGCTAAGCAAGAGCATTGTTAAGTGAGTTTCACCACATTTTACAAGTTGGCCATGTCCACCCAGTCACATGGCTGGCAAACCACTCCCACCCAGTCACATGGCCAGCAAGCCACCCCTACCTGGTCCCATGGTCGGCAAGCCACTCCCACAAAGCAGGCCACACCTACAGAAGAGGTTCTAAAAAATTTTGAAACCCACCACTGGTAGGAACTAATGTTGTAGTAATATATTAATCAGTATTCAACTATAGGGATATGTGCATGTGTGGGTTTTTTGTTATACCATTTTAATGTTCTGACTTCTTTGTTTTTTCGTGTTTTCTTTTCTTTATGACTTCTTGGATATTTTTTTTTAGTTTTGCATTTTGTATTTCAACTTTGTGCTGAATAAAATAAAAGATAAGTAAAGAAAACCTGTCCAATTAAACATATCAAACACATTCCAATGTTTCATCCATGTTGCTGATGGGTGTTCCAGATCAGTTTGATCACAATATATCATTAGCAAAGAAGACTTGACCTGATTTAGATTGATTCCTGAATCAATAACTTCACATGAACCCAACAAGTAAAGTAAAAAAACAAAAACAAAATGATACCCCACAACTGAAACCAATCCAGCTATGTCAGTAGTTAATTCATTTAAACACCCCTCAAATTGAATACTATCTATTTCAGCTCAGGTTCCTCATCATACATTATATGAATGCACTGTCATGTATTGGGAAAGCAGGAAAAGAAATATTTGTATAATTATTAACCTTAGCACTATGCCTTTCAGTGTTTCCTGCACAGAAAAGAAAGTTGTTCATGTAGAAAATGCTAGGAATCAACTAACATAACTCAGTTATTATGTTACTCTGAGTCTTGTGTGCAGCAGAATACAACAAATCACTGTTGTTGGAAAACATATTGTGATTATTCAAGGCTAAAATACTCATAGAGTTACCTAGCATATCAGTGTTTTATGCTTGTTGCAATATTGAAAATAGGGAAGGGGGCTGCAGATGGGAAAAAATGAATGGTGAAAGGGATCTCTCAAGTATGGTCTGTTGTAAAATGATTCACCAATCTTGTTTTCTTTTCAAAACGTTTCAGTCTGTCATATGCCTTCAGCAATTATTCTGGTTGTATCAGTTTCTGTTCTATAATGAAAAGCCTATGTATTTAGCTCAACTTTCTACTACACCACTACTACATGGGGCTTCTAATATAATAAAAACAATTGTTGTTAGTTGTGAAGTCATGTCCAACCCATTGCGACCCCATGGACAATGTTCCTCCGGGCCTTTTTGCCTTTTGGTACTGTCCATGGGGTTTTATGGCAAAGATAATGAAGTAGGTTGCCATTTCCTTCTCCAGTGGATCATGTTTTGTCAGAGCTCTCTGCTATGACCTGACCATCTTGAGTGGCCCTGCACAACATAGCTCATAGCTTCATTGAGCTACACAAGCCCCTTCACCACAACAAGGTAATAATCCATGAAGGGGATTAAAACAATGGCTCCTGGAATTCCCATTTAACTATGCTAAAGACTGGAGGAGGCTGTAAATCTGTCAATGTAAAATCAAAACACTCTAAAATTTGATCTCTACTTAGAACTGAAAATACATCTATCTCTGGATCATTTAAATTTCACATTTATTCAGTTCATAATTTCATTCTTTTCATTTCTGACATTCAGTAATTTCTGTCTTTCATCCTTATTCATTCATATTCTCTCTCTCTCTCTCTCTCTCTCTCTCTCTCTCTCTCTCTCTCTCTCTCTCTCTCTCTCTCTCTCTCTCTCTCTCTCACACACACACACACACATCTTTCTCTATCTCTGTCTGTTTGTCTATCTGTCTATCTATATCTATCTTTTTTTCCTGTTGCACACATTTTCATATACAAATTATCTCGTGTGTCTGTTTTTAGCACACCCTTCATTTTTGTAATGTTAAATTTTCTATGCAACTTTTCAGCTGAGATCCGAGTTACAAAGTCCGTACAAAGACTTCAGCTGGAGAATTGTTCCAAATGTAAATATTATTTTGAACTCAATCTGTTCACTTAAAAATGAGGGCAAATCTAAATTTTATGGGAGCCTTCACTGTAGCATCACTTGAATAACCATAGCTGTGCCCTGTTTACTGAATAGGTATTTCATGCATCATTTGTTAGCCAGGTTTTTGCTCAAGACACCAGATAAAAAGAAACTACCTCATTAGAATATGAAAAATGTGTTCAGTGCATGTGATATGACACATAATCCATCAGATACTAAGCCTGTCATATTTCTATGAAGCTTCTTTACAAAGCTTTGAGTGATGGTAAGTACTAACAGCTTCTCCATTGCAAAGTATTTTCATTAACTACAAAATGTAAACATATACTCCAAAATTCTGATTCCTTCCTTATTTCATAAAATGCTTACAGTATACTTTTATGATGAAATATTAGCCTCTTTCTTTTATTGGATGTAAACAATACTTTAAAATAAACAAATAAAAGACCAGGCATGTCCTTTGTACCCATACCAAGAGTCAGCCAATTCTGCTTGCAGTCATTTTAAGAAGACGCCTTGTGACTTTAAATGGACAAAAACTCACTAAGTGGCTGATTATGGGTCTTTAAGTAGTTGTTGTTGTTTTTTTTACTTCTAGCAACCACATAGATCAGGGGTGTTCAAACTCATGGCCCACAGGTCAGATGCATCATGTGTTGGCCCTTCCCCAGCCCTGTTTAGCAAAGGGGGAAAAAGTCCTGATACATCATGTAATGATGCCATGATAATGCAAGTTCCAGCCCCCGGCCCCTGAGTTTGACACCCCTGGTATTTGAATCTTTATTCTTTAAAAAAGTTGAAATTTGCATTGTAATTCATATTTAGGTTTTGGAAATCCTAATCAGAAGATCTGCAGGAAATATAAATCATGGAATTGTATCCTTCCATCCTGAATAATACACAGCAATGACTAATTTTATTATAATTTAAACATGAAATATATCAATGCTTTAAAGCACTTTCTATGACTTAGTGCAAAAAAGAAAAATACAGAGAGAAAGAAAGAAGTTGGCAAATTGACTAATTAACTACCCTTGACAGAAAGGGAAAGGAATCTTGATATTATGAAATCTCCCTAGGGTGAAAAATCCAGTACCTTATAGGCAGGAATACAACTGCTGTCTGGAGAAACATATAACTTGTAAGCATAAAACTGTAGTTCATACATGAATGTTTAAAATTACAGAAGTTCTTGTAGATTAATCTTAATTTTTGTTGTTCCTCTGTGTTACCTAACAGCTGACCAGACTATGCAAACACTTAATTTTTACAATTCCCTTTTCATTCCAAGCATTTTATCCCCAATTATCTAGCACATCTCTAAATTAGAATATAACCTAAGATTTCTCCAAGCCTAAACAAGCTCTTCAAGTGAATTAACACAGACACACACCCATAAATAAGGGTGGAAAGGTCATTCATTATCCAAGAACTGGATGACAATGTGCAAATAGGTATGAATGAGTTTTCAAGGTGCATAAAGGTGAAAAGCAGAGAACTCCATTCTGCAGAAGCCAAGCTTGTTAGGTCTGTAACTCAAAATAAATAGAAGTTTATTGGCTAAATGATATGCTTGGTGTTGCCTTTGGAGATGAAGGGCTTGGAAAATCATTCCCATACTGAATGAATGATTGTCTTCAGTTCGCTTAGCTGTAGATGGATTCTTCGTCTACTGAAGAAAAAGAACAGATAATCCCAATAGTTTATGTAGCATTTGTACTTTCAAAGTGCATTGCAGAATTTCTATTATGTGCCCTTATGGCAAGTGAGCCAGCAAGATTCATCACAATTATCTTTACACGAGGAATTGAGAATCATCCCAATATTATGTACAATGTGAGCCACATAGTTTGCTTTAAATAATATTATCCAATAGATGGAGTTCTTTGCTAAATAGCAAAGGAGGAGGAGGAGGAGGAGGAGGAGGAGGAGGGGAGGAGAAGAGAGGAGGAGGAGGAGGAGGAGGAAGAGGAGGAGGAGGAATTTCTTTGTTTCTTTGTTCCTCCTCTGACATAGCCTTATTTGCATTGGCCACTCTGTATCTTTAATTGTAAGAGAAATTAAAATGAAATTAATGGGCCCTTTGTACTGCAGCACTAGGTCTGTGAGTGTGTCTGTGTCTGTGTGTTTGCTCTTGATTCCACTGCTACAATCCAAATTTTGTGGGTGTGCTACTTCATCTGCCTGCCTGCCTGCCTGCCCCCTCCCATCCACCCATCATCTGTCTGTCTGTCTGTCTGTCTGTCATCATCATCATCATCATCATCATCATCATCATCATCAATATATTATCTATCTATGTGCCTGTCTATCTGTCTATCTCTATAAGTAATAGAAGAGAATATTTATAATTTAAGGTTGAACTGTGGGCTCCTTGGTGCTCTCTGAATTTGTTTGTTTGCTTGCATATATTTCATTACCCAATTAGATAACATCCTCAGCTCTAGAAGCGAGTGTGGTTTGCAAATCTCTCCCCCTTCCAGCACTGATGATGTTACTTTGTTGGGTGATGTTTCTATCACATGAATTTGTACTATTTTGTAGTGAATAATTGCTCACAATTTTGCGGTCAACTAATTATCTTTGTATAATTTACTCATTAGATAGAAAGCCACTAATATTTCCATATGTTCCAACCATTGGTTAGAACAGCAGTCCCCAACCTTGCAGGGGGTAGAGGGGCATTGCCCCATACAAAAGGTAGACTCTCACATGGCTGTGCGTTCTGAACCAGCCATGCCCCAGTAGTGGCCTGAGGGTTAGGAATCCCTGGGTTGAAAGATCATTTTTAAAAATGCGGCTTGAAACCAATCAATTACTTTGGAAGATGTCTTTGGGTCAAACTATGCTATCTGAATGTAGATAAGGTATGCAGAATGTAGGTTTTATTTGGGAGAAATGAGTGCTCTGCAGTTCCTTTAATAGCCTACAGTGGGAGGATGAGGGTCAGTGTCGCAGATGTAATTGTGCATAATGTCAGGCCACAGATTTCATGTAGGTGTACAAAGACACATGCATGTCTTTGTATTTGCAATTGGAAACATCAGTTTGCAAGAAGCAAAAAAAAATTGCAAAAGAAAATGATCTAGAGCAGAACAATGATCCGTTGAGATATGTTACCTACCTGTTGCCAAGAAAAGAACACTCTTATTGGTTGTCAGATAAAAGCAAATGCTCTGAACTCACATTACATTGGAGCTGATAGTGTCCTGGGAACTTGAAATGCCTGCTCTGGCTGTGTTCTCCTTAAAATGCAGAATTGAAAAACTTGGGTAACAAACTGCTGGACCATATCCATAATCATAGCAAGCATAGGCTGTTGTCACTGGATCAGCTCTGAAATTGAATTACATATCCACTCTGCTGTCTTGGCTCAGAGATTTGCTATATGCTGCATTTTTGCTTGGCCTTGCTTAAATCAATAGCAATCAAAAACATACCTCAGTAAGACCTTAGATAGAAGTTTCATGCTGCTTAAAATGAGCTCTCAACCATGAAACATCTATTCATCTAAACTGAGCAAATGCAGACTCAAGTCATTAAAATGTGAAAATTAAACGGAATGATAGAAGATTAATTAAATAATTGGATAATAATGCTGCCTACAACAAGGAAATCCTGTCCCAAAGCACAGAATACTTCCCTTGCCTAACTTTTATATTTAATTCAATCACCATCAACAGTTCAAAATATTAAGAAGCTGAAAATATTTTTTTTTAATTTCTAGTAATATATTAATCAACCTGAACTAATTTTATTATACAAAACTGTAAACAGTTCCCAAGTACAAATTGTTTCAATTTAGAAAGATTTTTAAAAGTTCGTGAATTCAGCCAAATGAATCAAGGGAAATTAGGCAGTTTGTACGGAGCAGTGAATACCTTCTGCCTTGCAGCATACGGTTCTCTTTTTTCATGTTGCATTTCTAATTTATGAAATAATCTTTCACTGAATTAACATTATAGATTATGTGATATGATTATAAGGGAGGACAGAAGACTCATCTGTTTATCCTTATGAATTTAAGAGCAAAGATACTTTAAAAAAAATGATTAACTTAGAAATGAAAGGCTACCCTTTACCAAAGACTCAGAGTAGCTTATGAGGATTTTTTTAAAGGGGAGAAATGTAGTAGCAACAATAATAAAAAGTAGCCATGCTAGAAAGCAAAAACAAACTGCACTACGGTGCAAATGTTTTACATATTATCACCAACCCAATACCTCTGGGGAGGACTACATTTTCAACATAATCCTAACTCTTAGTGTTCCAGCCATTTGGATCTCACAGGACATTTATACACATATATGTGGATGCAAATGCATATGCATGTGGTAAGTGTATGTATGTGTGGGTGTATCATGGGTGAAATCCATCAGGTTCTGGCAGGTACTGGAGAATTGGTAGCAGAAATTTTGAGTAGTTTGGAGAACCCGGCAAATACCATCTCTGGCTGTCCCCAGAGTGGAATGGGAATGGAGATTTTGCAGTATCCTTCCCCTGGAGTGGGGTGGGAATGGAGATTTTATAGTATCCTTCTCCTGCCATGCTCCCCAAGCCATGCCCATCAAGCCACACCATGCCCACCAAGTCACACCCACAGAACCGATAGTAAATTAATTGAATTTTACCACTGGGATGTACAAATGTACATATACACCAGGAGTGGGATTCTACCAGTTTAACAACCAATTCGCTTGACATGCCTGATGCACACTGTGCAAATATGCACAGTCCACAGGAAAACAGCTGAGGTGTGGCAATCCACTATGCCGTGCCTATCAGCTAGGCTAAAAAAAAACTAAAGAAATATAGGTAAAGTTAGCCTGGGGGCTGGGAGGGCGGGTCCATCTGAAGGTCAGAGCGAGCCAGTTTGCTCACAGCTGATCTTCAGACCTACCAGTTCACCCAATTCAGGCTGGACCAGTAGAATCCCACCCCTGATATATAGGTACTAATTGTATATAAGATTAGTATGAAAAACTGTTTCTAACTTGGTATTTCAGTTCCATTGGCACTGTAACTGAGTTTATCTATCTTTGAGGGAATGTCTCATTCTTCTTTTTCCTTCCTCATTTCCCAGCTTTAAAGTCTTTCTTAGAAATCTAAGTGTTTGTAAAAATTGTGTGAAGTGAGGAATTTGAACATGGACATTTTTGCCTCCTGTGAGAACTCTGGGATGATTTGTTCAATGATCTATTACTTTGTTTTCTTGGCTCTCTGTAATATTCTCAGGTGTCTTCTCCAAGGCCTAAGTTCAAAAGTGCCAATATCCTGCTCCTTCAAAGTCCAGCTTTCACTTCCATAGTGACACTGAGAGAACTATTGCTTGCACCATTCATATTTATTTAAAATTATATATAAAACATATGTTTCTTTTTTCTCATAAAAATAATTACACTGTTTCTCAATTTTTGGAGTCACATGAAATTTAAAATGAAAAGATCATTTAATGAAGTTTAAAAAATGATAAGAATTGCCAACCATGAAGAATTTCCTAAGATGCTTGTTTTGTTTCCTAGCAAATTTTTTAAGCTTCTTATTCGTCTTAACTATGCAGAAAAATCCAGCATTATTGGAAGTCATGGTATGGTTAGGTCTTCCTGTGTCTGATGTCTCCATTTAAGGTTTGTTTGGAGGATCTAGCAGAATACTGCAGCTATCAAATACCTTTGTCTGAAAGGTCAGTATGGAACTTCTATCTGGGATGGTCATCCTCTTCCACCAAGCGTGTGGCTTTGGGAAGACACACAAGGGATGATGAGGGAGAGAGAGGACACATGCCTAGCCAGTCCAATCAGCCAAATCTAAACAAAGAAACAGAATGACCACAAACAGTCATAAAAAAAAAACCAGAGGGAGCAGCTTCCAACTTTCTACCAACTTTTGTTGAGTTTTCTTATTGGAAACTGATAAGGAACATCTGAAATCTTTTTCCCTTCCTTCCTTCCTTCCTTCCTTCCTTCCTTCCTTCCTTCCTTCCTTCCTTCCTTCCTTCCTTCCTCCCTCCCTCTCTCCCTTCCTTCCTTCCTTCCTTCTCTCCCTCCCTCCCTCCCTCATTGTTATTCTGTTATTATCACCCATAGCAGAGGTGGGTTCCTCCCGGTCCTGTCTGGTTCGCCAGAAGAGGTAGTGAAAATCTGGCGTACCAGATCAGACCAGACCGGTAGTAATGGTGGCTTGCCCTCACCCCTGAACCTCTGCAGAAGTTTTTTTTAAAGCCCTTTTTCCCTGCTGGTTCATGCAAAAGAAAAGAGGTTTTAAATCTAAAAGAGAGAGGTGGGGCGGGGAGAGATGGAGGAAGGAAGGGGAGAAAGAAAAAATAAATAAAAAGAAAGAAGGAATCTGACTTTTTAACCAGGATTCAGCAAAGTAGTAAAAATTGCTATTGTTTTAAATCAGAACTGAGCATGCCTGGCTGTGGAATTCCACAGAATGCCTGGGAGTTGAAGTCCACAAGTCTTAATGCTGCAAACTTTAAATTGAAACCTGCTTTAAATTGAAAAAGGAAGCTTGCAAAGTGACATTCGGTTATTTGTTTTTGGAACAACAAACTGGATAAAAGATAGGATACTTATATGGGTCTATGTTTTTAAAGTTTTGGGGTTTGTGCAATATGGGCTTTGTGTTTCTAAAAGATTTAGACCATTCCCTGCTTTTAAATGGAATCAAACTTACTATAGACTCATTATCTCATTATCTATCTGCCAGGCATGTGGAATGCGTTTTTCGGGAAGTAATATTTTATTGGGGGGGGGGGTTGGTTCCTTCACACAGAGGGAAGGGAGAAAGAAAGAAAGAGAGAGAGAGAGAGAGAGAGAGAGAGAGAGAGAGAGAGAGAGAGAAAGAGAAACAGAGAAAGAAAGAAAGAAAGAAAGAAAGAAAGAAAGAAAGAAAGAAAGAAAGAAAGAAAGAAAGAAAAAAAGAAAGAAAAACAGCACAGCAATTTATGGCTAGAAGACTACTCAGAGGTCATCTAGTCCAACCCCTGCTGCAGCAGGAAATCTTACATTGTTTGGATTATTTTTGTCCTTTTAACAGAGAGGAAAATTGCCAGAAAGGAGAAGGAGTTTACTAAGACAAGGCTGCCATGCAGAGGAAGGCAGAGATAGTCCTTGACTTATGACTACAATTGAGCCTAAAATTTTGATTGCTAAGCAAAAGCATTGTTAAGTGAGCTTCATCACATTTTACCCAATCCATGACATATCCTGGTGAGTGACATCAAGTTGGCCACTCTCACCGGTCACATGACCGCTAAGCCATAGCCACAAAATAGACCACACCCACAGAATAGGTAGTAAAAATTTTTGAAACCCACCACTGACCCATAGGGATCACACACACACACACACACACACACACACACACACACACACACACACACACATCTCTATAAAGATAGAGAACATAGTAAGCAATATAAACTTTGCTGTGCATCTAACAGCAGTTACATGGAGAATTCACTGCATCAATTGGTTTGCATAAGACAGCATTAGGTCAATATAATGAATTGTCAGACTCTTGCAATAAGCAATATGCTATGCATTTTTGCATCTCAAAACCACCTTTTATTTGAAAATCCTGTTTTCTAACAGAAAGCCTAGTTGTTAAAATCCTACCAAGTATAAGGTATCTTCTTCACTCAGAAGCACAGGAACATACAGTCAACTTAATCTTGTCATTATCCAAATTTGTCCAGAAGGTTCACCATGCAACGTGTGGTGGGAAAGGGTGAAAGGAGTACTATAAAAAGACTGTGTTTTTAGTGAGAGGAGAAGAGAATTGGCAGCACTATGAAAGAAAAGGAGAGAACGTTTTTCCCTCAGAATCAATTTAGGTTCAACAAGGAGAAATTCCTTCTTAGTCAAGCCGGTCATTGAGCAAAATGAAGTTTATTTGTCAGCTGTGTCTACAGAAGGTACTCAAAAAGTCAGGCCACAATGGTCACAATGGACCAATTGAAACTTTGCCTCTTTTTTATATGCATCACCCATAAAAGTGAATGCGGGGAATAAAAAGAGAAATAAAAGTGAAGAAGAAAAAGAAAATGAGGCAGAAAGATAAAGTCTGTATGAGAAGGTATTATTATTCCCAGAGATACTCTGTGACTTACCATCAGAAAACAATGTTCTGTTAGCAGCATAAGAAATCTGACCTTAGCTTGAAAGTGTGGCCTTAAAAAACTGCCATGACCTCACCAAGCATAATCTTTGAGACCTTCCATAAAGTACTGTAAGAGATGAAGAAAAATGGAAAACATCTTCAAAACTGCTAGCAGAGCAAATTCCTCCATTCAAGTCTTGACTTATGAGACCTACCCACCTAAGGTGCAAGTGTAAGATAAAGCTATTGTCAGGTTTCCGAAAGATGCCCTAATTAATTCATGAGCCTCCAGCCAAGTTTCAAAAGAAATCCAGTCTTCTATTAGAAACACCATTTCAGCAATACCCCACTGCAGTCAGATCTGACCTTATTTAAATTATGGCTGAACTTTGCCCCTGTGTCTTCCCTCCCCTCAGTCTGTGTCATAAATCACATTCTCCAACAAGGTGCACACCTCACAAGCCTGCTGTAGTATTCTGAGATCCGACTCTAGCCAAATGTATCTGTGGAATGAGCTCTCCCCACTTTCCTCACCATGGCAACATGATAACAGACATGCAAATGCTTTATGAGTTGACAGCTTTTATGTAAATATCATGTTTTCCCCAAAATAATACTATATCTTATATTTTTTTGCCACCAAAAAAGCCACCAGGTCTTATTTTGGGAGAGGGGATGTCATCCACAGACTCACCTCCCTTGTGTGTGTGTCACCCCCAGCCTCCTTTTTGCTGTCAGAAGTTTTCAAGAACTTTTTCAGCTGGCAAGGCCAGCAAGGCTTTTATGAAGGCCTCTGGATCAATATGGAGCTCCGTTTTTGGCTACAGAGGCCTTCAGGTAAGCCTTGCTAGCTGCAGAAAAAAATGGGCTGGCAAGGCAGGTATTGGGGTGTGTGATGCCTGGCTGGAACTGTCCGAAGGTAAGTAGAAGGGCAGCTCCACCCCATCGGCACCCTAGCTTAATTTTTACCAGTGCACCCTGAAGTGGACAGCGTCTTTATTAGGGCTTATTTTGGGGGTAGGACTTATATTAGGTGCAGATGTAAAAAACAAGCTAGGGTTTACTTTTGGAGTAGGTCACCTATTCAGGAAAACATGGTAAATCCAGTTTAGCCCATTATTGCCTATTTAATTCCATTCTGGCCTGTTATTGTGTATTCCCACAATAAACTGGAAGCAGGATATCATTTGTTATCTGGCCTTTATATCTTTAGATGCCTAGAAACATGTCTGGCATTTTCTGGTTGTAACATAGGTAAATATTTTAATATGGTATAAATGTGATATATGATATGGCCTAAAGCAGTGTTTCTCAACCTTGGCAACTTGAAGATGTCCGGACTTCAACTCCCAGAATTCCCCAGCCAGCATTCACTGGCTGGGGAATTCTGGGAGTCGAAGTCCAGACATCTTCAAGTTGCCAAGGTTGAGAAACACTGGCCTAAAGCATCTTTCAAGGCACTGAGGCTATCATGGTTTCATTATAGGACTAATTGTATAGGTGGGTTCCAAAAAAGAAAGTTATAGTTGAATAGCTACAGTTGGAAAATAAATAAAAGAGCATAAATAAATCAAGCAGAGGTGAAGCTAACTTCCCACGTTTTCAATTGTGGACAAATTGGCCTTAATATGAATGGCTAATATGGTAGTACAGCACTATGTTACTAACAATTTTTAGTTCTGGGGAAAAGACAAGAAGTAAGAATAATTTTGAGTAAATTCTTCTATAAACAGGATGAAAAATAAGTTTAAATCCAGTGCTTTTGAAAGAAAAAAAGTGCAAGATAATATTTTTTAAAAAATTCTAAAATCCAATCTGAGTTAGCTCTCTCTGATGGAGAGGAATAATTCTCAGAAGTTTCAAAAGCTGTGTTTAAAAGTCTCTGAAAACTCACAATCACAAAATGTAGGATTTACATTATATTCCAGAGCATTGTTGTTCATATACAATTATATGTATTGCTGCAAAATATTTTTGCTGGCTTCAGACTAGACACTGAAAATTCTTTGATCAATATTTGATGTTCATGTTGAAAAGTTGGAGACCTACTTCTTCATAGTGTTTCAGTGTAAATTGAAAAAACCTCCCTGGTAACTCTCATGCAAAATATAAAGAGTGCTTCAGGCTTTTCTCATTAACTGTTTCTTGGTTCCTCCAAGCAAATTTCACTGCTATCATCTAATACAGATTTTTCTACTCAAAGTGCTAAAAAGCCAGAATCATAATATTCTGAATATTAAAAATTAAGCCTTACTTCCATCTTCCCTCCCTTCCTTCCTCTCTCCCTCCCTCCCTCCATCCGTCCCTCCCTCTATAGTCCCTTTAATGAAAAAATAGAAAACTACAATATTATACAACAAAAGGTAGGACCTGAATATTTTAAATGATTGAAGTATCTAAAGCTGCCACTCTAGCTCATTGTCACTTTGATTTGCCATGAAAATTCATATCAAGCTTTGAAGAGGAACTTACCATTTCTAAGTACTGACATTCATATACTCTGTGCAGAGCAATACATTTACCAAAATGAAAGAGAGGATTAACCTAGAGCCCCAAAAGCAAAATAGAGTTTTCCTGTGGAACAAATGTACTTTGTGATACTTGCTATTTTTTAAAGCTTACTGTTAAATTAAGAACTCATTTAAATTACTCAGTTTCTCTTGAAATCTCTGAATGATCCGGTATACTAGCAGGCTGTGTAAAACTGAGGAATAAAACAGAGAATCTATTGAATGTTAAGAAATAAGATTAGACATTCTAGACCAGTGTTTCTCAAACCTGGCAACTTTAAGTCTTGTGGACTTCAACTCCCAGAATTCCCCAGCCAGTTGGCTGGGGGATTCTGGGAGTTGAAGTCCACAGGACTTAAAGTCGCCAGGGTTGAGAAACACGGGTCTAGACTGTCTTGAAAATATATAGCATTACAGGTAAAAGAATTATAAGAGTTTCATCTAAGCAGCTTCATGTCCAAATTTCTTCTTCTTTTTGATTTGTAGGAACAAAGTTTGGAATAAATGTTTGTGACAGAATCAAATGTTTTCTGTAAGAATAACCATAACGGATCATTTTGAGGCATTGACTCATCCTTCCATCCTTCCGAGGTCAGTAAAATGAGGACCCCGATTGTTGGGGACAATATGCTGACTCTGTAAATTGCTTAGAGATGGGTGTAAAACATTGTGAAGTGGTATATAAGTACTATTGCTATTTTGGTAATTTGAATCCCACAAAAAGCATCCTTGGAAATGATGGTAAATAGAAAGAAATATCACACAGGAAGCTGAAGAAGTGAACCAACTTTGATGTGTGACAATGGAAAATTATCACGAGCAATCTATTTCTTCAAAGCTATGGGAAAAAGTCTGTAGTCCACTGTTGTGAGTGAAAGCTGTGCTCCTTTCATAATGGTGTTAAGTTACTTGATTATTGTCAGAAAAATAATAATCCAAAACAGGGATTTAAAAAAAATGATTTTGTGAATTTTCACTTCTAGCTAAACAATTTTGGATTAAATATGCTTTTTTATTAATTCACCAACCTTATGTATATGATTTCTGTTAATGCATTGGAATAATTTTAATTAAGAACTGTAGGTAATAAAAAATAATTCTTGATGTTCTCTTGTGGGATCTGTTCAGAGGCAATTTTTAAGCATCTACCTGTCCTTATGTTTCTCCACTTCTCAAATGATTACTATGATAGTTGAAATAACATCTAAAACAATCATATAGGTAATCATAACCATTTCACATTATTCCATTGTGCAATTTGTGCTGCTTTATTAAACACATAGACATATCTGTTGAGAAGTGATAGAGGAAATCCCAGATGAAATTTAAAAAGCTTTTGATATAGAACGTAACTCTAGAATTAATTTTAGATATTTGCTTAGTTATCCTAGAATTATAGAGGGACTGGATTCCAGGGAGAGAAAATATCTTGAATAATAATGGTGTATTATGAGAAATGAATTCTTTAAGTAAACAAATAGGAAAGCTTATATTTATGAGCCTGTGAGGTGGCACAACTTCTTTTAGCTCTTATTGTTTTGGTTTGTCTCACAGTCAGCCAGATGTTCAGATTGGCTTTGACATTTTTGTCCATTTATTAAGTCCTTCCCAAGGAGTTAGCATCCTCACATTTGCAAACCAGTAGCAAAGGTAAGTGAATCCCACCACTGATTTACATCAATGATCCCTGAAGGTAGTAACAACTATATGTATGCTGACAATAGAGCAGTGACTATTGGAGGAAATATTTGAGAAGGTTCAACAACATTTAACTGAAGCTCTGGTAGAGCTGAGTTGATACTATCATGATAACCACAAGACCAAATTCAGCAAAAAGTCAGGTGCCTTCAATTTTCACAAAAAGGAGGTTGCTAGAACGCTGCATAATATATAGAAAGGGATGTTATTGGAGCATTGCACAGCCTAAAGATTTAGGAGTAATCCTTGATAGGTCACATATAAGCAGCACTATACCAACACTAAACTGAAGATCAGTGAATAAAATAATATCTTCAGGAAATTAATGAGCTCTACCTGGAGTGCCAAATGAAGGGTCCTTAAGACAACAGCTCTAGCTCTTTGATACTCAACAGGTGAATATGTCTTCCCACTCTGGTATAAATCAACACAAGCTGGGAAAGTAGATGTTGCTCGGAATGAAACGATCATATTTATTACCAGATGCCTTAAACCTAGCCCGCTAGATAAGATCTACCACCTAGCTGGCATTGCCTTGCCTGCTGTTTTCAGAGCAGCAGCAGCATACAGAGTGAGACTCAAACCATCAATATCTAGACCCTCTCTATGACCTACAACCAGCTCAGCACAGACTGAAATCCAGGAAAAGCTTCCTTAGGTCGATGGAAGACTTTGAAGAATTTGAAAGCAGAGTGTATCTATGAAAAGCTACAAAGAAGCAACACTGGATGGAACTAAGGAGGAGCTGGCACTTTGATCTGATGAAAGCTGGGAAACATGGAAACTGTGCAGGGGTACAGCATGATCCAGAGACCCGCTGAACAAATGGTGTTATCCTATTGCTTCTGCTCTTTGCAATTGTGGTAACATGCAGACAACACATACGTATACCTGCCCTTTGTGCCCCAATCAGTGTATCTTGAGGATTTCATGGCAATGCAACAAAACACAATAAATGTTGCTAGTTTCTGGACAAAATCTGTCTATATATTTTATATTTTATTTTATATTTTAAATGTTATGTCATATAGTATGTCTTATTTTATTTGGGATGCTTCCTTTTTTATATATTTTTTATTTTTAAATAAACATAAACAGACAAAACACACAAAAAAACCTCAAAACCATCTTCCATTACAAATAGTAGAAAGTGTGTCAATTGGTTACAAAAACTTCCATGCATCCCTTCCACAGGCATCACTTACAATTCATATCAAATCATATATTTTAAATCAAATATATTTATATTTATATTTATATTTATATTTATATTTATATATATATATATATATATATATATATATATATATATATATATATATATATATATATATATATATATATATATATATATATATATATATATATATATATATATATATTACTATCATCATACTTCAACCTTCATTTGACTATAATTGTTTTTACATCCTTTTATATAAAATATTCCAGATTTAAAGCAAAACCACATAATGGCTCTTCCCAATATCATCCAGTAACATTACATTTTTATAACATGTTCTAAATAAAAATTGGTTATATTTAATAACAGAGTTTCTAAACCACCTTTCATAGTCACCATTTGCAATTTATATCAAATTTCCTCTTATCAAACCAATACAAATATATGCATTATTATCATTATCAATCATTTATTTAACTATATCCATTATCACTTCATTTTATACATAATGCTCTAAATTTAACTAAATTTGACTTAATTTTTTATTATAAGCTTTCATTACATCAACCTGTGTCTTTCCAGTAATAGTGCAGTCTTATGTCTCTTGCCATTTGTGGCATTAATATTCTGGTTATTTCCTTATTAAGTTTTGTATGGACTTCTCTTTGCAACTTATTGCTTATTGCATATATTGTATAAGCTCGAAACCCTCCATCTACTTCTTTGATCAGTTTATCTTTGGTTATCACTAGTGCTTCTGACAAGATTTCTCTCCTTAGTTCCATCAATTCTTCTCTCTTTTCTTCTTCTATACTTTGAAATCTGGGGTAGAGCTCCAGTCCAACTCTCTCCCCTTTCCATATTCCACTCTTTCCATTTCCAACCACACTCAGTTCACTGTCAGTATCAACAGTTTTCTAATTGCAAAAGCAGCCACTTATGGCGATGCCACGGAACGGGATGGATTGGCTGCTGCACCTTTTTGGAAGGATGGTGGCGAGGAGGGATGAGCGTTAGAAGCATCGGGGGGGAGAGAAAGAAACCGCTTCCAAATCAGTAGCCGCTTGGACCAAGCGAAAAGGCTGCATGAGGAACCGCTAGGAGAGATGCCAGAAAGAGCGTTCCCATCGCAGCCCAGCCCGCCCTTGCAAACTCTCAGCGCCCCAGTTCCAGTGAACCTAGAGGCTGGAGATTTGCCAGTCCGGTGTCTCTCCTTGTCTATTTCTAGGAATGTGTGGTGCTCACCCATTGCCTGGCACATGTGTAAAAGCGAGTTGCACCCAGAGTCCCTTTCGCAAGCCGAAAGGAAGTCTTGCTGGGAAGATGCAACAGCAGGGTTTTGAAGGGCTTCCCCCTCCCCAGCCAGCCAGCCCACCCAGCCCATTCCTCCCCCTGCCACCACTGTGTCCAACAGGCCAGGCGTCTCACGTTTATGGCAGACATAAACGCGAGACGCTTGGCCTGTTGGGACACAGCAGCGAGAATGTCCCTGCTGCCATATGAGTCTGCCCTGAACGATGTGGAGGACCCTGGGCAGGGTTCAGACTCAGAGCAGGGACCAGAGAGACTGGTTGGCCACCAGGAGGCACCTGAGGCATGGAGCAGTGAGGAGGATCAAAGGCAGTTTGTCCCTGATGCTGTATTGAGAAGGGCTGAGAAACGGAATTAGCAACTCCGTAGGCAGACTCAGAGAAGATGATTAAGCACAGATGGTTGTTGATTGGCCCCTCCAAAGAGAGATTATAGGTGAGGCATTGGGAAGGGACATTTGCAGGAAACAACTGTTCGAATTAGTAGTTAAGAAAATCTATCTGTGTATTCTAGCCATGTCTGTTCGTTTGAACTATCTGGGTTGCTGCAGAGTTACTCTATTGAACGTGAGTTGCCTGGGCCCTCAGCCAAAGGATTCGTTATCTCAGTAATTAAACAGTGGCAAACAGCCAAGCCTGTGTGCTGGTTTATTCACAGGCCGGGAGGTCAGAACAGGGAGTTAGTTTCATGAGATGCAGTGGGATATATTTTTGAGAAAACATCTGGAATTGTGACTTCTGTGCAATACTGTCATCTCCTCATGCTCATCCTCCTCACTATTTCTTTCACCCTCTGCTCACATGTTTGGTGGTTCACTTCTCATATGCACATTTCATTCTTAAGAGCAAGGGACAGTGATACGGCTTCAGCTATAGGCAGGACTACTTTGAACTCACAATAGGAGAACAATAAATGTCAAGGCTGTAGACAAGAATGGGAAGTTGAAAAAAGGAAAACAAATACTAGCCACCTCTTGCATCTGTGTAATCACTGGCACCAAAGCTTGAATCAGGGGTATCTGTAGTATGGTGAAAAGAGTTAAGATGGCACAATGATACAATTGAAGCTACTTCAACAGTCCAGTGCATAAAAGCAGGCACACTTTCAATCATAACCACTAAATAACCATACCAACGTGACTATTTCCACCATGCCAGTGGAGACTCTGGCTTAACTTAAATGAGATTTTTTGCAATATACTTCCATAGTTTTTTCATTGTCTCTTACACATCCAAAACTGATGCAAATAACAGAACAATATAGTTGGAATGGATCCTGGAGATCTTCTAGTCCAACCTCATGATCAAGTAGGACACCCTATACCATTCTAGATAAGTGGCTATCCAATCTTTTCTTAAAAGCCTTCAGTGATAGAGCACCCTCAACTTCTGAAGGCAAGCCATTCCACTGATTAATTGTTCCCACTGTTAGGAAATTTGTCCTTAGCTTTCTAATACTTTCTAAGGCCAATAGTTTGATATGAATACAGGTAGACCTCTTTTAGCTTTGTTCAGTGACTGTTTGAAAGTATAATAGTGTTGAAAGAGAGGGACCTAAGCCAGGACCTTGAAGCTGAATTATCCCTGAAGTCACATGATTACCGTTTGTGGCCTATTCCTCCAGTTTCCATAACCAAAGTCAGTGGGGAAACTGCAAGAGTTCATAAGTAGCAAAATTGCTCTCACTCTATCACTTTTCTCTCAAAAAGCCCCTAGGAAGCATACTTCATAGCACTCCAGTGTTGGGTTACAGGTGGTATGCCATGGTACGGGCATACTGGTGCCTGCCCGGAGCACTGGGTACCGTTTTGGTAAGGTGCTCTGGAGGGCCCACCTGCCTGCCCATTGTCCTTACCTGTCTTTAAACTCTTTGGCACTTCCACGCATGCCCACGGCACGTAGAGTGTCTGTGTGATGCTCCACCAAGCAGCTGGAGCATCATGGAGGCTCACTGAGGCATTGTTGGAGGGTGGGATGCATATGTGCATTGCGTGTATGTGCGCACACACTGCACATGTTCACCGGGACACGGGATCCGGAACCCACCATTGTAGCACTCAGTTATATTCCATAGTACTGGCCATGGTACTGTCCCAGATTGCATCATACCCACTACCGGTACTCCACAGCAATCAACGATGGCCATCTGGAGTGGCAGCAGGAGTTTTGAAGCCCCTAAGTGTAGTTTAAGGTATGTTTTTCAACCCATGTCATGGGTCATCATTTTAAGTCTAATCATGCAGTCTTGGAGTGCTTTGTAATCCACAAAGAAGGGACCAAGTTGGTTACATTTACAGGAATGGGCTGCTGGGGGTTCACAGGGGTTGAGAAGAACCTCTAGCTAAGATTCTGTGCAGTTCAGAGAACCCCCAAATCCCACTCCTGGGTGGCCATGCCATCCCATCCCTCTGAGGACTCCCCACAAAGCCTGTTTTGGATGCAGGTGAGCGCAGGGCATGCACAGAGTCTCTGGGAGGGCAAAAAATGAGCCTACCGGAAGTTCGGGAGAGCTGGAAATAGGTGGGATTAGCTGTGTGAGACTCCAGAACCTCGGGAGGCCATTTTTGCCCTCCCGGAGACTCAAGAAAAGCCCCTGGAGCCCGTGGAGGGCAACCCTTCCCCACCGTGGTGCAGAAGGCTGACTAGGCCACGTTCACCATGGCCACATCCACCCAGCAACTGGACAGAGAACCCCTTGCTAAAAGTTTTGAAACCCATCCCTGGTTGCATATGGTTTGATAGGTCATAAATTACAATCTGTGGTAAAAACTATATTGTCTGTGTTCTTATTAAGAAATTTCAGTACTTCAGCTTAAATAAGGAAAAAAAGTGGCATGAGGTTTAAACATTGCTTTTATGTTAGAAGTGTCTGCGTTGGAAAAGAAATTTCTGTCATGGATTTGTTTGCTCTGTTCTGGTGAAACAATTGCTATCATCTTACATAGTTTGCTCATTCAGATGTATTTGAGTAAGATTAGCTGTGTGATTTTATATAACCTTTATTTCTACAGCAAGCAGATGGTTTTTGTCAACTGCTCATTTGGGCTCCCTTGAGTTTGCAGGTATTTTACTCATAGACTCAAGATGCTTTAACCATTTTTTTAAGCAAAATGTTTTCAATTTTCATATCAAGCAATTTTCTAGAGTTATACATCTGAGAATTATTACTGCTGTGTTAAAGCGGAGGTTGTTAAAGCAGTGAGTTATTGCTTGTGGGCAGGTCATAGTATTTCCAGCAGGGGAAATCCAAAGATTATGAATAGATCCTAGAAATCATTGTATCTTTTTTGTGTGAAGTAGAATCTGCCTTTTGGGGGATTTGTCCAGTTTTTCATTTTCTAAGGTTTAGATTTGTGTGGTCTATTTTCCTATCTGTTGGAGGTGAGAGTCAACATGGAAATATGCAATTTATCAAATTTTCCTTGTACACTAAGTTTTCAATGCATTCTTCCTAAGGTATGAATTTTTGTTTCTAAATTATTTTCCCAACATATCCATTTTTTCATTGTCCTTATTTATTATGCACGTAAGCATGTGCTTTTCTGGGTGATGTGCTGAGATTTTTTGAGTTTTGAAAAACTATTTCCCAGGAAAGATTTTGGAAATTGACTGGTTGATTGGAACAGAGTCAGTAATTGTGGATTAGGCAAGTTTTTTTATTTCTGACTATCTGATAATCCAGTGTTGCCCAGATATTTATTTATCCTAATCCTGTATTAGACAGAAAAAGGCCTGATTTCGGTGACAATTAAATTAGTTACATATGTTTTCCCTGAGCCCCCAGAAGCATCAAAAAAGTGATACCACCTTAATTTCTAATGTTAGATTTTCCTCCTTACCAGGGGGATCTTCCTTGTGGAGTACTGTGAAGCTGTTACCATGGAACTCCACTGTGCTGTTCAATAGAATCCATTTGATGGAAGTACATTAGAAGCCATTGTAAGACACAACAGGCTGTATCTTAATAGAACACACATCCCAAGGGCTATTCGAGGTGTCTTAACCCTGCAGTATTTGTTTCTGGAGAGTAAGTAATCTGTATACCAAGTTTGGTTGAAATTGCTCGAGGCTTTCCAGACTTATGCTGGAACACACACACACACACACACACACACACACTTTATATGTATAGATAGAAACCCATCTTTGTTTTACCCAAAACTTTCTTCTGTCCTCCAGGAAAATAACTATGAAAAAGTATGCATATAAGCAGCTTCTCGATAAATAGCCACAACTGATTGTATACAATAGAAACTCACCACATTCATTGGAGAAGGTACTTGGAAAAGATAATAGGCCCCAAGGAGGCCATGAGTTTGACTAACACTTGTTTAATAGTCTTTAATGAATCCTCAATATGTGCTTAAGGATGTACTCTTTTCCCCCCATCTTTATTTCAACTAATGATTCTGCATACAGGACTATAAGGGGTGCCACTGAAATGCCTTCTATCATCGGCCAATGAATAGAAAAATGATAAGGGACTTCAATCTAAAGAAAAGCATCCACAGACTGGTTTCCATTCAAGTGGTTAATAGCAATCAATTCTGATCATGTATTTTTGATCAGCTCTATTTATCCTGGCTTTCTTTCCACAGAAGGACCAACATCTCTCATACTTGTTCATTATGATGATGAAAGTTAACACAGAGCTAATTTTCTCTAGATTCCACTTCAAATCCAAAGTGAAACATCCATTTCAAATAACTAATTACAACTTGATCTATTTTATAACAGTTAATTTACATTTTATGGCCAGTTCACAGTTGCCAATAATTCAACCGTGAAATACCGTGTAATTTTTTTTCACATTCTGAGTAGCAAGAGTGAATCCTTAACTTTAAGATCTTTTCAGTGCAGTTGAAACATAAACAGAATATATTGTAGATTGCCTACTATATGAGATACTTAGGTATCTAGTTCATATGATGTTTTGAGTCACTTTGTTCCATGAACCTTTAAGTGTAGACTCCCCAGTTGTGTAAGTGATGCAATGAAAGTGATGTGAATGACCTTGGGAACAAGGGAAGAGATGCTGCCTATGAAATAATCAAACAAGAGAGGCTAAAGCTTCTCTAGTCAATAGTCACAGAAAGGAATCAGAATAGAGCTGGAAAGGATGTTCGAGGTTTTCTAGTCCAACCCTCTGCTCAAGCAGGAGACCTTCTACCATTTCAGACAAGTGGTTGTATAATCTCTTCTTAAAAACCTCCAGTGATGAAGCACCTACAATTTTTGAAGGCAAGCTACTCACAGCCACTGGTCTCTGCTGCCATCTACCTCCATTTTACCAATGCTCACTGGCCTCCGTTTGCATCGCACCACTCTGCTCAGCTGCCAGGCTGGGTTGTTGGGGCATCGCTCAGTCTCTCGGCTGGGCTCTCTCTCTGTCTCTCAGATGGGCCACCAGGCCACCTCTCAGTTGGGACACTGGGCTGCCTCTCAGATGGGCCACCTCATTAAAAGGATTTCCCCCCTAAAATTTGTTTAAAAAATGAGATTTAAACTGAAGTTTCTATTCTTAAATGTTAGTCTTCTAGAATAATAGAGTAACAACGCTGAAGGGACTTGGGCCATTCTGGATAAATGGCTGTGTAATCTCCTCTGAAGAAACTCTAGTGATAGGCACCCACAACGTCTGAAGTCAAACTGTTCCACTGTTTACATTGTCAGAAAATGGTAACTTTGTTTTAGGAATTCTAAGTTTTCCTTTTGTTCCCTCCTGTGTACATCAAATTGTAATCTTGATGTTGCCCTCTTGCTATAGTATGTATTGAAAATGACAGATGAATAGAAGTAAAACAAGTATCTCAGCTGAGATATATATTATAAAAAGATAATACAAAAGTAATCCACAAAAATGTTTAAAAATTTTAAAATATTAAAAAAAACATTGCAATCTCTGACTATTTATAATCCACAAAAGAAGGTAGAATGATAATTTCAGCTCAAGGCAATAAAAGATTACCACTCAAACAAAAAAGAAATTAGAAACCTGCATTAAAACTTTATAAAAGTTGTAAACAACTTACTGTTTAAAATGATCTTGAGATCTACACACACACAGAGATACACACACACACAAACAAGCAATATTCAATTCACCCATGATTATTTAGTTAGTAAAGATTGTAATCCTTATAAATCCTTATAAATATGCAGAGAGAAAAAGGAAAAAAATCCTTTGCAAACAGATCTGCACTTGATTTATTAGAGGGGGGAGAACACTTCTTAAAGCAGAAACATCTATGTAATTCATTTTGCAATTATGTCTAAGTATGCTGTGTTAACGGTTAAAAAGAACTATGCAGTCAATATTTAATAAAACAGTTCAGTCTAATATAAAACTATACAGTTTATGTAAAACAGTTCAATGTATGTATGTATGTATGTATGTATGTATGTATGTATGTATGTATGTATGTATGTATGTATGTATGTATGTGGCTTAATGGCTAAGACGTCTGCCTAAGATGTAATAAAGCACAGGTTCGAATCCCAGTAAGGGTATGGCTAGCTGATGAGAGCTAAATAGCTTGAAATAGATCTATACTGGTCTCCCTTTATTTATTTATCAGCACAAATATCACACATGCACGCACGCACGCACGCACGCACGCGTATATATATATATCTGAAAGATCACCTTAACTGATCAAGCAGTTAAAAGCTGCAGTGGTAAATTTGTACCTTCAGACTTGCAAGATTCTATTAATGTAGCCTTACTATAAAGTAGAATTAGGTAATCTAGTTAGGTTTTCTTGTCTGATTTACCTGAGAGGACCGATATGGATGACACCTTCCTCTGAAATGAATACGGTAAGAACTCCCTTCAAATTTTGTGATTCAGCTTGAGAGACTCGGTATAGAGGGAGTGGGGGATAGAGATAGGGTTAACAAAGGAGGCTAGGTTTGCATGATCTTCATTATTCTGTGTATTTTACAATTTTTATATGTCCATTCAAATCTCATGTAAGGCTGGTTATCTTTTCGGAACACAGGAAAATTTATGTGGGAACAGCTAGAGAACAATACAAAGATGATAATCTCCCCTAAAAAATTCTATTACAAAGTTTTGCAGATCTAACGCAATCGTTTTATTAAATAAACCTCTGCAAAATCTTCCAACTTCCTTAATTTTCTCTGCTGCAAATTGGCTTTATTCTGGCTATTTGTTCATTGCCAGCAGGGAGACCATCTTGCTGCAATATCTCATCTTCGCTCCATGAACCATTCACTGTTTCATTTTCTTTTTGGCTGGTCTCTTATATAGAGAAATAAACTTACTTGGCAAGAATATGCACACCTACGTGGGTTTATCTCGCCATTAAGTCTCATTTTCATAAATTTAGTTTGCATAGCTCTGCTCGTACAGTAAATGGCCTGCTAATTTACCTCTATAAATAAGTATTTCTCAGAATGTATATCTATCTATCTATCTATCTATCTATCTATCTATCTATCTATCTATCTATCTATCTATCTATTTCTTCATGTGGCCATCTGTGGCAGATTGATGTTAAGAATGTCTCCTGAGTTCCCAGTTCCTGAAATAACATGTAAATATTTTTGAAGACTCATCTGTGCTGAAAATGGCTGCTTAGAGGCTCAATATCTACATTTTCAGGTCTTCTGGGTGAAGAATGGTTACAGTGTTCCCTTAATGATTCCAACTTAGATAGGTTTGGCCATTTTTGTCCCCTTTCTACTCATTTTCCATCCTTACCTGCTTTCTTATTTGCTCTGATTGCCTGCCTCTCTTATTGAGCAACTGTCAAAAGATTCTGTATACTGTTAAGCAGCAGAATGTAATTGAAAAAAAAAATACTATGGCAAGTTTCAGTGCCTAGGTTGCAGAGGTGGGTTTCTACCAGTTCGCACGTATTCGGTATAACCGGTTCGTCAAATCTACTGAACCAGTTAGAAGAGGTTCCACCAGTGGACCCGGAAAGCAGGCCACACCTACAGAAGAGGTTCCAAATTTTTTTGAAACCCACCACTGGTCCTTGGATATGATTATTCTACACTATCATGCTCCTATTTATAAAACTCAGTGCCTCTGTGAAAGGTAAGGGTGACTACTGCGTTTGTGGTGCAATCAGAACATTGCGTGTGTTGAAGTTGTTTTAACGCAAACCAAAGATGCCTTTTAAAAAACAAGTTTATATCATATTCTTATGCGTGCCAGTGCTGTGTGTGAGGTAATTTAAGGTGGTTCTGACAAGTGTCGTCGGCATCTTCATATCCAGTCACATGGGTGGCAAGCCATTCCCATCCGGTCACATGGGTGGCAAGCCACTCCCACAAAGGAGGCCACACCCACAGAGTAGGGTCCAACAATTTTTGAAACCCACCACTGCTAGGTTGGTACTTAACAAATAATGGATGAAAAGCTCCTAATTTTATCTGTTTGCTTGTTTGTTTGTTTGTCAAACATGTACAAGGTAACAGGTATAAGTATGAACATAAACATGAACAAAGGAAGTAAATACAGGTAAATGGGGACAGTAAGACAGGCACGCTGGTGCGCTTATGCACGCCACTTTACGGACCTCTTAGGAATGGGATGAGGTCCACGGTAGACAGTTTAAGGTTGAAGCTGTGGGGGTTAGAGGAGTTAACAATGGAGTCGGGTAGAGCATTCCAGGCACTGACCACTCTGTTGCTGAAGTCATATTTTCTGCAATCAAGTTTCAAGTGGTTTACCTTGAGTTTGTATCAATTGTTTGCCCGTGTGGTAAGTTGAAGAAGTTGTTGACAGGCAAGATGTTATAGCAGACAATTTTGTGTACTATGCTCAGATCGAACCGCAGGCAGCGCAGTTCCAGATTGACCAAGCCCAAAATTTCAAGCCTGGTGGATTCTATTGTGAGTAGAGGAGTGGAGTAGTCTTCTCAGGACATACCTCTGAACTGGCTCAATCGTGTTAATATCCAATATAAAGTTTGGGTTCCAGGCAGATAAGCTGTATTCAAGAATACAGGCAAAGGTTTTGTATGCCCTATACAATGCAATACAATACAATTTACAATTTAAATAGTAGCCATAGTCACACAAGCACCTACAATCTTGGTGATTAAATCCTCACTGGTAACAAGATAACATCCATTCCCTACATCCAAGGGCATCAAGATGACTTATACCAGGAGTTCCTAAACTTTTTGCTATCACCGTTCCTTTTATTGTAATCTTAAGGTATTTATCTCCCTAAATATCCAAGCACCAAAATGAATATAAGTGAACAATGAAGACAATAGAATAAAACTTTGGGAGAAGTGGATTTATTGTAATAATGTACAACTAAAGTTTCTAAAGCTCCGTGTCATCTCAAAATTTGGGAAACACTGCTTTTAGGCTGTGCCTGTGGGCTGCCATATAAAAGACTCTGAAGCAGCAATTAAATTCTGCTTTGGAACTTCTGAAAAGTGTGTTTAACAAAACAAGTTGGTGATACAATTGAAGTTCCACCTGTTTTTTTCCCAGTGCAAATAAAAACAGGCAGAGATTTCATTGCACCATTGTGACTGTTACTCAGAGTTTTTTGGCCTATAGTCTGGGGACCTCTGCTCTGTCTAAAACTGACCTTATATGCTAAATGGGAGACTTGAAGTCTGCTAAAACTCCAGTATTTAGAGGCTCTCAGATAAAATCCCACTCTGTGAATTTGGGGAAAGAAAGAAAAAAAAGCTTAAGAAATAGTTCTTGCCAATCAGTATTCTCTAGAGCTAGTTTACCTTGCTGGCTTTCACTATATAGTAAAATTGATGTCAGGCTGCTTCAATATAGTAATATTTAAAGAACATGAACATTAAACTATTAACCTTTTCCTTACCACTTCTCCAGAAACATATTATAAAAATCATGGAATCCATTTAAGGCTTCAAACGTATTAGAATGCAACATACATGAGCCCCTGGTGCTTTTGAAGATTTCTGTGTTGTAGAGTACATGGTGAAGACAACTGGTTTGCAAAATTGCATACTTGAAAGTCTATCAGAGCTTGGCATAGTCAGGTTTTATTTGTCCATAATTCAGCAATATTCCTCTAGTTATTAGACTGTAATGCCAAGCTGCCAATTGTAGCAATAGTAAAGATTTGGTGCTAGCACTCAAGCCTTATCATTTAGATGAAGACACTAGTCTGATGAGATCTTATGCCACTTCATTCTTAAGAAGCAATATATGAATCCAAACTCTGCATTGCAGTGCAATGATCTCCTAATTAAAAAAAAGTTTAGAATATGTTAAGGAAAATTGTGCATAAATAAATATATAGACTGCAAGATAATTTAAACAGTGCTTTAAGGGGAATTGCATAAATTTACAAAATTATATTCACAAATATATTAAGAGGAATACACATAAGAATAGTAACCATTTTCTTGTATGTTGTTAAAACCAGTTCCATGAACAGCAGGGACATAAAACCAGGAAAATGGGGTACTGAGACAAATGGGTATTGAGTTTTGTTCAGCTAAGCTTCCAAAATACAAAATACAACAGATTTTGTTTCAAATTATTGTTTTGATTTCTGTACATAAAATACAAACAAGACTCATTATTTTCCATGGCAAAATGTCCTGGCAATATAACAATAATTTTGCAAATGCTACTTTTAACGGTAATAATTTTGAGTCCTGAAAATAATAGCTTCAATAGCTATGATCGCTGAAGAATATAGCTTGGTGCATGTGATATGATGTGATGTTTCTTTTGTTTATTTCAATGTGCTATTGAATACAAAAATTATTCAGGGTTGATCAGTAAGATCAGTAATGAATAAGATGATTAGCTTTCTTGGAAATAAGCCATCAATTGAAAAGATGTCTAACTCTAACTGATGTAAGATGTGATAATGGAATGAGTGTCAGGTTTCCAAATAACATCCAAAATTAAATCAGAGTCCAAGGCAAAGTATTGCTCAAAGTTCCAATTTATTAAGATAGTCATGTCGGCACATCTGGGAAAATCTGAATCTGAAAGCTTCCTAGTTTCCCCAGTTCTGGTCAGGTGCAGAGGTGCAGAGACAAAGGATGACCTTGGCAATCTAAAAGGAATTTTATTTTGGTTACATCACATCCTATTCGTTACTATCACCCTCCCATTTCCCAACTATAGAAACAGCATTGTAGATAGAAATGTGGCAGGCCAAAGATCCCAAAAGGAACTGGCTGTAGGCCTGACAATGAGTTTGACTGATGACTTCATTCCTGTTTCATCCTGTTCTTACCTCAATCTCCTTTTTTAAAAAAAACAAACAAATCATATTATCAAAGCAAAAGCTCTCTTTTAAAAATGTCAACAATCAAAATCATTCATAACAAATTTGTGAGTGAGTCTTAAAGTATAGCTTTAGCCTTCCAAAAACTACTGAAGATGGAACTGCTCTCAAGGGCCTATAGTGACATATGACATGTAGGCTGGATCACAATATAGTTTAATAATTATGCAATTTTAATTTTTACTGTGGTTGTTTTGTTTTATGTCTCATTTGATGTACACCACTGAGAGTTTGGGGATTGTAGCTGGTAATAAATCCAATAAATTAAATTTCCATTTCCAGCTGTTCCCATTTAAATACCATACCAATTTGCCCTCTGCTCTTAAGAATCCATCCATTCCGTCTTCATTGCTGGTATGGCTTTCTGTAGTCTTGCATTTTCATGCATAAGCAATCATTCTCAATTCTTACTAGAAATATTCAGACTGAAATTAAGCATTCCCAGATTTGTAGGACTTATATGACTTAATGTTTCAAAAGATCCCCAGCAGATGAAAGCTCCTTCTAGTATGCTTAAATATTTTACTTGTGCTTCCTTGCATTTACTGCACCTTAATAAAATCTGGCTCCTTCCAAACCCAGTTAAAGATGCAAAATGCTTCCTTTATCTCTGCTGGTATACCTCATTGACCACAATCAATATGGTCATTTGTATTAGTATTACAGATGGTGCTGTAACAAAAATATATATATCAGAACAAGTTTGCTTTCTAAAACAGTGTAGCAGAATAGCATATTATAAGTTATGACTTCTAAATTCATTGAAATGAGAGACTGTAATTTGTATTGTTTCCTCCTTTTTTTCATCTACAGACTAAGCAAGGATGCTGCAAGCAACTAAATTTTGGAAGTATTCAAAAGGAGATGTTAGACCAAGAGAACACAGTCAAAATTTTGGCTTATGTTCATATATCATAAGGTAGCAGTGGCTCAGTAGCTAAGATGCTGAGCCTGTCAATCAGAAAGGTCAGCAATTCAGCAGTTCAAATCCCTAGTGCCAGGTAATGGAGTGAGCTCCCATTACTTGTCCCAGCTTCTGCCAATCTAGCAGTTCGAAAGCACGTAAAAATGCAAGTAGAAAAATAGGAACCACCTTTGGTGGGAAGGTAACAGCGTTCTGTGCAATTTCGGCATTTTGTCATGCCAGCCACATGACCATGGAGAAGTCTTCGGACAGTGCTGGCTCTTCAGTGTTGAAATGGAGATGAGCACCGCTCCCTAGAGTCAGAAATGACTAGCACATATGTGTGAGGGGAACCTTTACCTTTACCACAGACCAGAAATAAGTAAATGTGTTGGATTATCACCTAGATCAGGGCTGTCAAACTCCAGGCTTGTAGGCTGGACATGTCACGTGCTGGTCAGGCCCATGCCCGGTTTAGCGAATGGGGAAAAAGGTCCTGAAATGTCATGTGACACTGCCAGGATGAGTTTGACATCCCTGACCTAGTTATTTGAAAGAGGTGTTTCATAAAGCTTGCCACTATTATCAAAGTACTACTGTTCAAAGCGTGACAGAAGAGCAATAGCAATAGCAATAGCAGTTAGACTTATATACCGCTTCATAGGGATTTCAGCCCTCTCTAAGCGGTTTACAGAGTCAGCATATGACCCCCACAGTCTGGGTCCTCTCTACTGCAACTGCTAGAAAGTTGTCCCAGCTCTCTGCATGTACATGATGTATACAACCACTTTTCTGGCAGTCTCATTGGAGAACTTTCCTCAAAATATGAAGGATACAGCTGCCTTAATGTTTCATACATATTAATGTCTTATGAAGGAGCCTCTTTTAAGAATTTGCAGAATCCCATTACTGCCTACCTTATACTAAACTTTTGACATTGTCATTTTATTGGATGTGGGTTACCTTACATTTAGGAGCTTTTTAGGTAGATGCAATTGTGCTTGTAGTTCTGGAAGAGAAATTCACATTTAACAATCCACTTATTTTTGGCTGAATCACTTTCTAGCACCTATCCCAAAATGGCAACTTGAACTCTTCCTATACACAAAAAACAGTGTTACATTTTCCATCAATCATACTTAAAATACCTTTAATTCTTGAAGTAATTGATGATAACATAACTTGACAGCACCATGATAAAATTCTACTGTCTCTTGTCTTTAAATATGCATCTTACTTAACAAACCTGTCATAACTTCCTTGGCAATACCTAATAATTTCTACTAGATGGTAATTTGATATTGCTAATAATGTTGGCAGTTTTGTCTCTTCATGTCCAAGAATCTTGTATCATTAATAGGTACAAGGTGATCTGCCAACATGCATATGCCAAGAAGCATCTGTATACTTTTAAAAGCCTGCTGAAGATTTGTAAATCAACTAAATTTTTATTTAAATGGACACTCTGTAGACTTTCCTACTGAGATGCAGAGACCATGGCATATTTTTATACTAGAGCCCAGTGTCTATTTTTTACAGAGTGTCTGACTGGTTCCCCTTTTGCCATCATGGCAATTAGCTGATCCTCTACAAAATTATTTCCCATGCTCTTTTTAAGACTGTCTGAAAGATCTTGGAGAAGTTCAAACTGAAAAATAGAAGAACCTGCACTGTGATAGCAAATCCTGTCTCTTAATTATGCAAATTTATAAGGAAAGCCACTTTGCTGAAGATGAATTTCCTGCTTGAACAGGGGGTTAGACCAGAAGATTTCCAAGGTGCCTTACAACTCTGTTATTCTATTCTATTCTGTCTGTCTGTCTGTCTGTCTGTCTGTCTGTCTTTGTTCAGAATGAGTGAGTCATTTAAGTAAATTCAAGGAAAATTGTTCATACATGGCAAGAAATTTCTTCTTCTCAAGCTAATGAATGCATGATTCTTAGTAAAAGTTAAAATTGCTTTATAGTCTAAAATGAGAAAATTGGGTCCTAAAGTTTTGTAAGATCAAGATGTAATGAGTTAAAGTGGATTAATCTTACACTGTATGGTTCTTAGTTATATATATATATATATATATATATATATATATATATATATATATATATATATATATATATATATATATATATATATATATATATATATATATATATATATATATATATATATATATATATTACATTTAATTTAACTACCTTATTCATTAGAATGTGTATAGTTTTTTAAATGTACAATTGCTGATTTTGCTGTTGCACTTGGTTGCTATATTTTATATTAATTATATATATTCATGCCTTTGGAAAAGAAATACACAAAGTTATTGTGGAAGTTGTACTGAATTCAAAGGAGTTCTTAGGAAAATAGTGATGTATGAATTGTCTTCAATTTGATTTGAACTTGGATCATGAATTGCCAACCTATAAAAGTATTAATTATACTTTTGCTTGAAAGGACTTCATTCTGTTGAAACTAGGTTCATGATGTTTTTCACATGACCATTTTGTCAAAGCTTAAAACTTGTAGTTTAAGAAAAGAGAATGATGGGAATTTTGATTTCTCTCTCAATCAAAACCATAATTGGGTTACAACTTTAGTATGTATTAAATTGCGGATTGGTGGCCTGAAATAAATTATAGATTGTATGTAGAGAACTAGTGGACTTATTATGGGGTATATCATAGCTACCAAAAGATTTCCTGTTGAATCTGTTTCTCAATTGTATCATCACTACCCTTTATCCAATTGATAGCATCAACTTTGTTCTTGATTTGGGTGATCATCAATGCCTATCTTTTGACCCAGTATGCCATTCTTCTGCATAAGACCATGCATCTACATGCACTAGTGTGTGCCCACTATTATTATGGATAATGTTCTGTATATCATAGATGATGCTGATAGGTGTGAATGTGTAAATAATGGAAATATGAGTCTGTAGATATTAGGGACCAAGAAAGGCACAGGCCCAGTTCCCCAAGCTTGAGCAAAACTTTGAAATAAATATGTTTGAAAAATATTTGATTGAAGAGCCAAGGTGGCGCAGTGGTTAAATGCAGCACTGCAGGCTACTGCTAGATCAGCAGGTCAGCGGTTCAAATCTCACCGGCTCAGGGTTGACTCAGCCTTCCATCCTTCCGAGGTGGGTAAAATGAGGACCCAGATTGTTGGGGGCAATATGCTGACTCTCTGTAAACCGCTTAGAGAGGCCTGAAAGGCCTATGAAGCGGTATATAAGTCTACTGCTATTGCTATTGCTATTGCTATAAGTGTCCCAATTTCTACTAAGCAGAATTGCCACACCATTTTCAGTTCGCTTAACTAAATTAGTTCTGTGAATTCCCAGCAGTGCTTATAACTCTTGTTTAAAAATGCAACATACCAACTCCATTAGTGACTTGTTGACATGGATCAGACCTGTCAAACATACCTCTATCAAATAAGCCCATGGGCTGATTTAGAGAATTGGAAGACAATTCTTTTGATTTGGAACAGTATTATTTTGATAGAATTATTTCACTATCAAAAACCTATTATACTTTTCATAACGGACATCCAAATTAGGATATATAAATCAATCTAAATCCAGTTCGTATTAGTTTAATTATTTTCCATTCAAAATATTTCTATCCATCCATCCAAACATCCATCTATCCCTCCCTTCCTTCTTCCCTCCCTCCCCCCACTCTCTCTTATCTCTGGCCATAACAAAAAATTTTGTGCAATAAATTGTTTCTATGTATTTTTGTGATGGATTATTTCCAATTGCTTGATTCTCAGTGATTTCTCTGAATACAAAAAGAAAGATTTAACATGCACTGTTCATTGCTGCCAGTTCATGCTGAGAAGGGGTTCACATGGGTGGATGGTGCCTCTTCACTTCTATTGACCTCTGTGGAGAATTATTTTACCCTCTCTGATGCAGTCACATATCCATTTGTGACTTCCACTCCAGTGATACAGATAGTGTCACAAATGTGAGGAGACAGTTAAAAACCAGCACTGAAAAGGGAGGGAAATGGAAGGGAGCAATGCAAATGAAATTGCTTACAAAGCAATTGGTCTTTCATTATTGCACTACTTATCTGCCATTTTCACTTTGCCGCTCAGTGGGCTACAGATTATATTCTTTTCTGAAAGGTGCAGTTAGGCACACAGCAGTTCACATTATTATGGGCTAGTTGGCATTTATCTTTCAAGGATATGCTTTTGTATTTTCATAGCTATTTGGGAGAACAGGACAGTAATCCAGCAATATATGGTCCATAAATGGCAAACTCTAATGAAATATAATATTGTTGACACTGGGCAGTTTTCAACTAGACCTAAATAAACTTAACTTCCTTTTTAAACAACAGAATATTGGTAAACAAAATCTAGACCAGCTTTACACAGGAAGCACCAATGTAAAAAAACAGCATTTAAAGGCATGCAGAATATATATAGGAGGGAGGAAGAAAAAGGGGGAGGGAGGAAGGGAGAGGGAGAGAGGGGGGGGAGAGAGAAAGCAAATGAACTGTGCCTGTGCCTTACAGATGTGATAGATCACAACTTTCCCAGCTAGCATCTGGAAAACCTTGCTTGAAAAAGACTGGAACAGCACATTCAAGTGTTTTATATATATATATATATATATATATATATATATATATATATATATATATATATATATATATATATATATATATATATATATATATATATATATATATATATATATATATATATATATACATATATATATATATATATATATATATATATATATATATATATATATATATATATATATATATATATATATATATATATTTAAGTAGGTTTATCTATGTATAGTATAGTGAATGTATAGTGTGGAGATGCAAAATGAAAAATTGACATTGAAAGGGAAGCAATTTATCTAAAGTCACCTAATAAATTCATAGGACAAGATTCAAACTATAGACTTACTGACTCATCAGTCCCTTGATTTATTTGTATCAAAGTTGGTAGATTCAGAAGTGACATCTATTACATTCACTTCAATTTACACATACACATACATATACATATACAAATCATACAAGAATGAAGCATTAATTAAGTAGCAAATCTCTATCAAGGTGGACTCACAAGATACCAATGACAGAAGGAGATTTGAATATTCACATAATTTGGGGCCACATCTGGATCAATGCTTATATGCTCTACAATGAAAGAGTTATTTCAACTGATTGTTGGCTACATTTATAATAAAAAAAACCTCTGCCTTTAATTTTTCAACATGGAAAGTTCTAAAATAAAATATTTATTAACTTTTAGATAAAAAGTTAAATACTTTTAGAAAGTAAAATTATATATTTTATGTTACCAAAACACACATATAACATGGTTAATATTTTGTTTATAGTTCAATTTAAATAAAGAACATGTTGAAAAGAAAACATAGTTTTATTCTTTAAAGGAAATGATTCTCAAGTCACCCAAGCCATGGGTGTCCCAAAAATGTCACCCCCCCAAAAAAAAGTTAACTGGGTTTCCTTTGTTTTTCCTTCTTAGATGAGAAATGAAATGTTTCCAAGGAAAAACAAAGAAACATCAGTTGAGTACCGTTGGAATTTCAAAGATAAAAAAATGAGAGATGTGAAAGGAACAAAACTAAGTCTCAGTGTTCCAAGTATCATGCAGAATTAAATCAGAATCCAAGGCAAAACTATCCTTAAAGTTCCAATTTAATAAGTCAGACATCTTGGTACATCTGTGGAATCCCAATTCTGGGAGTTACCTAGGATTCCCACCCAGTTGAAAGTTCACGATCTTGTCCCCACACTCACAAATCCATCACATGGTCCATTCTTCTTCCATGCTGGCATCTCCACCCTTCTGGTTCTGGTCAGGTGTCGAGGTATGGATACAAAGAATAACCTTGAGCTTCTAGAAAGATTTTGTTTTGTTTTGAAAACAACACATATTACCCCTTGCTATTCTCATCCTTAATGAAAAGGCATACTAAAAATGAAGCTAGAAGAGAGAGTGTGGCAGGCCAAAGATTCTTAAAGGAACAGCTGCAGGCCTGACACTAAATTTCTTACTTTTAATCCTAATGTTTTTAAAATTTGCAATTTTAACCAAAATACTCCAGGTGCTGCCACATCCACTATCCAGACTTTTTTGTGTGTTTTGATTGACAATTGTTAAGTCTCGGGCAGGTGCTTGTCTGTTTGAATTCTAGAGTCCCGGAGTACTTTGTTGTCTTTAATTTCCCCTGCTATGTCTACTTCTTGCTTGAAGGCAAATGATATTTCTTGCAGATATTCAAGTGTACCATAGTTGTCATTTTGTCATAAAGTTGTTTTTAGCCAGTCTATGTGTATTTGAAGGAAACCTATGAGAACTTGGAATTGGTTCTTCGTAAACTTAAATATGAAGGCCATGGTTGGCAAGTGTGTGGGGACTTGAAGGTCTTGTGCATGCTGTTTGGGCAACAAGCTGGGTATACCAAATACCCTTTTTTTTCTGTGTCTATGGGACAGTCGAGACCGACAAAATCACTGGACCAAGTGATTTTGGTGAAAAAAATGTTCTCCAAGAAACTTTGGTACCTTCCCATAAAGTTCTTCTACCACCTCTCCACATAAAATTGGGATTGCTGAAGCAATTCGTAAAATCACTTCCAAGAGATGAAGAATGCTTAAAATACTTGCTCACCAAGATTCCATGCCTGTCGGAGGCAAAATTAAAAGAAGGTGTATTTGTCAGACCAGACATTTGAAGGCTTATAGTTGATCAAGAGTTTGTCAATACCATGACGGATCCTCAAAAAGAAGGGTGGAATGCATTTAAAGAAGTTGTACAGAAATGTTTAGGCAATAACAAAGATCCTCACTACAAAAAGATCATCGGAAGAATGCTGAAAGCTTTTCGAGCTTTAGGTTGCCTGATGAGTTTGAAAGTGCATCTCCTCCAGTCCCACCTTGACTACTTTCCTGAAAATTTGTGACCTCTGAATGAGGAACAAGGCAAACAATTCCACCAAGACATTAAAGAGATCGAAAGGAGATTCCAGGGAAAATGGAGCATTACAATGATGGCAGACTACTGTTGGATGCTTCAGAGAGACATTCCAGATGCTACTCACAAGAGTAAATGCACCAAGAGGAGCCTCACAAGGAAGAAGAATCGAGTGTGTGTAGGTGAGCTCATTTCAGTTCAAAAAAGTATTTTCATGAAAATATTGTAATAAAACTTTAATTTTATAAGTCTATTTCCGTTTATTTTGAAGTATTCCCTTATTTAACATAGTTACCTATATTGTCAGGAAACATGATGTCCTATGACAAAATGGAAGTCATTTTCAGATTCAGTGCACCAAAAAACATAAAGATTATGTGGAATAACCAAAACAGCTCTCGAAAAAAATTTTTTTGCAGACCTGTGACTATGCTATGAATCCTCCTGGCTTGACTCTATAATCTGAATTACTTCTAGTAAGGCTTTAATTTCCATGCCTTGAGTAGACCTTTGCAGTTCGTCCAATTCTACCTCTGTGAAACCTGAATTTCATATTATAAATCAATATTAATCTGTTAGTCTCTGTTCTGTAATTTATGAAATTGGATATTATTCTTTCTTGAACTGGTACAATCTTTTCAGATATCCTTTCCTTGTTGGACTTGATTTGTAATAACAGATCATAATTTCTATCCTTTCAATCTTTATATATTTGCTTGAAAGAAAACATATTTTCTTCCAGTAGACCTATAGCTGCTGGCCCTAGTTGCTCGGTCAACTGATTATAGCCCATTTATTATCAGTGGTCCAGGAACTCCAACCCTTACTGTGGTCCTTATTGACCCAGGCAGTGACTGATCTAATATGAGTTTCTGTAAATTATGTCTCATCATATAGTTTAAAGGAGAGACATTTAATCTGCATCCTGTGATGAGACCTTTGTAGGTTGAAGCTCTGGCAAAGCTCTCATCTTCTTCAGAGAACACAGATCCACACCAAGATAATTCCTCACTAGGAGTTATTATTATTTTTTACACAAACAGCCAGATATTTAGACTGGATTTGGCATATTTATCCACCTATCAAATCCTTCCCAAGGATCTGATATAGGCAGATGCTGTTATTTGATGGTGTTAAAGGCATCGTGTAAGATGCAAGCTGTTTCCAGTAAAGCTACTTTTTGCAGTTGATTGATGTTGATTTTTGCCATTGATAACGTTCAAGTAGTGCTGCAATTGCTGATGTTATTATTGTAACAACAATTATTGTTGTAATAATACAACAATTATTGTAATTGCTATTGTTATTATCAATTAATTCCACCTCTACTGGTCATTCTGTATTTATCTTCTACTAAATATTTTTACACATGTATTTATGTGGCTGCTTTGTCTCATCATGCTGCATCCATGACTTTTATAGAATTCAGAAGCATTTTGTGACAATAGATAATTCAAATTAATTGCTAATTTCACTTATTTTCCTGGTAATATTTGTTTATGTAGTTATAAATAAAGAACATAATCCCACTTTTCAGGGGAAATAGACATCCATAAGATCAAACAATAAAGCTGTGAATAATCACCAATGAAGTTCACCAGCTTCTTTAGGAAATTGCATGTGTATGTTCTCTCTCAAGGGATGTAGTGGCTACGATGCTGAGCTTGACAATCAGAAGGTTGGTAGTTCAGTGGTTTGAATCCCTAGCACCTCGTAATGGAGTGAGCTCCCGTTACTTGTCCCAGCTTCTGCCAACCTAGCAGTTCAAAAGCACGTAAATAATGCAAGTAGAAAAATAGGGTCCCTTTTGGTGAGAAGGTAAAGTGCTCTGGCATTTAGCCATGTTGGCGACATGACCATGGAAATGTCTTAGGACAGCTCTGGCTCTTTGGCATAGAAACAGAGAGGAGCATCGCCCCCTAGAGCCAGAAATGACTAGCATGCATTCTTTGGGGGAACCTTTATCTTTACATTTTTTTCTCCATTTCTCTATACTACACTAAAAATGTAAGGTGCTTTTACTAATTGTGTGGAGAAAGTCTCACCATCAAAGTCCATAATTTACTTCTAATAGCCCATAAATAGCTCCTTTTCTTTCAGGACACATCTAAAGATCTGATTATTGTATATACAATGAAATCAATGGGATGTATCTGATAAGACAAAAAGTAAATTTACTTACACCATTTGAATATCCATTACTTGTAAGTCATATAACATTATATAGATTGGGCAAAAGGTTTAAGGATTGTAACCTTAGGAAAAAAGGGTTGACTACTGCATCTTTTTGTGACATCAATTTAGTAAATCAATTTGCCATTATGTGAAAAAAGATCTCTATTTCTTTTGTGAGATTGTCATCTATTAAAACACTGGCATTTTAGTTGCAGAACTATTGTGGGAATATAAGAGTTATGCAGAAAGAAAAATTATCCTGGTTTTTCCAAATCTTTACAATTGTTCCAAGCGGCCCTAGTATGATGGGAGATTGGAAGTTTCATGCACCATTTGATCCATCTATTTCTTCTCTGAAAATTATCAGCTTTCTGAGGGCATAATGGGGATAAGAAAACAACACCACATTATGAAGCCTGTAGAGATTGTGTATATGTGTGTTTGCATAAGTCTATGCAGTTAAAATATATGTAAATGTGCTACATGCCCAGAAATAATATATTCTCTCTCTTCCTAGCCCCTTGCTTCCCTCTCCCTTAGCATTTATGCTTAGTTATGCAAATGGATGCATAAAATGCATAATTCTCAAGATATATATATATTCTGTGTACATAAGTGAACACTCATAAGTGAAAGCAATATATGGCAGGGTTTTGATATGCTGTATATTACACTTGAGTAAAACTCATGGGCAACATAATTTGTTTTAATGCCTAAAGAGCAAGGTGTTACTCCTTTACTCCAAGGGTAAAAATTGATGGGCCAGATTGTTGAATCTCACTTCATTGCAGACAAGGGAAAAGTTTCCACCATATGTGATTTAGGAGGTTTGGGCCTTCATAGATTTATTATCCAACTTTAGGAGTTCAGTAGAAGCAGCTGGCTCATTTTGCACACTCCAATACTCAGCAGTTCACTTGGAATCTTGCACTAGGAATTTTTCTCCATATTATATACATTGTTGTAAAAAGTTCACCCAATGACCAGGAACGCACTCCTATAAACAGATGGTATAGTGGTCCATCAATAGATAATGATTCTGTTTTGAGAGTTACGATTTGATGCAGAGTATATAAATCATCCTTGCTCATCTCTTTCAGACCTGCTCTTTTATTTTCAGTCCTGCTGCTCTTGGCCTGGCCTTTCATAAATTCAGCTGAAGATGAGATACAGTACCTCCAATCCCAATATTTCAATCCTATTTCCCTTCCATGCATTTATTCAGCACATAGAAGAAGGCATGAGAAGAGGACTACAGTCGCTTTTGAAGTTGACTCTCCTTCTCCTGGTGTCTGTAGGACACAGATTTACTGACCCCAAATCAGGTCAACCTCAATGGATTTTTTACTGATCTTATCCATTTCACAATCATACAGGTTTCCAATGTTTTCATTCAACTGTTCCATAACATTCTCTTTGCTTCTGCTTCTGAATAAACACACCAGCTCTTTCTGAGCATTCATGCTATGTATTCAGCCCCAGGCTGAGCCACAGATGGAGGCTAAATGCTGACTTTGTGAGAATTTTATTCATGTAATATCTGCTGCATTTTTAAAGCTGGAAATCTTGCCTGCATGCTCATCAGCAGACAAAGCCACCTAGTGCCTCTTTGAGGAGATCAGAGCTCAACCCTTAGGGCATGTTAAATGCTAAATCCAGAACAGCAGATAGAATGATCAGTTGCTGCAGTTACACAAGCATCCTGAGCAATTTGCTCAATGAGGTTTTGATAATTTATTGCAAATAGCACATCTCTGTTTTTTAATATCTGAATTTGAAAAAAAAAAATGTACGAGAAGCTATTAAGCCGACTCTATTTTAAAAGCAGAAAAAAGTCCTCATGGGAGATCATAAGGTTGATGAATATGCAACGCAGCCCAAGTGTACACAACTTTATTCGTAAGTGCTAATGTGCTAAAATGTAGTTGATTAGTTTCCAATTCAGGAGACTGTGGGAATCCAGACAATTGGATTAATTTGACAAATTATATCTCAGTGAACCATAGAGTAGTGGATTGTATGGCCACAGTTATTTCGCTCATGGGTTATACACCCTGGGCTGAGAAAAACTTTATAAATCGATGCTTGGAAGTAGGACAGTACATATGACATATTTCCATATCATTGAGGCACCTGGGTTCCCCCCTCGCCCCACTTTTGATTGTAGTGACAACTAAAAGTAGCTGAAGCAGTCTTGCATTTGCATAAAAAGATGTGGTTGCTTTAATGCTTCAAAAAGAATTGCTACATACCTATTCCTGTCTTTTAAAGCGCTTTTCGAAGGATTCCACACTTAATAACAGTTTAAGAAACAGAACACAATAATGGAATCAGTCAAACTTAAGCCCAGCAGTAGCCCAAAGAAAATAAGGCAGCCCCTTTATTTTTATTCATCTAGCTACAAATTAACTGCTTCTTAAATAGAGCTTAACACCTACACTTTCTAGTCCTTGTCTGTAATGCACTTTACACAGAAAACCCATATTATTTTGTCAGTGCTGATGGCAATATCATTACTACATATACGAAGATATAAATTTGAGTGTGTTTATCTATTTCAAGTTAGACAGATATTTGTTTCAATTGTAAACACCTGTGACCCAGTGATAGGTTACTGCAGGTACACCCCGGTATGAGTGTACCGGTGCCTGCTGGGAGCAGCAGGCACCCTACCAGAATGATGCTTTGGAGGGCCTACCTGCCCGCCCGCGTTCCTTACCTGTATTTCAGACAACTGGGAGATTTGCGCACGCGCACACAGAGTATGGCGTTTGCGCGACACTCCACCAAGCAGATTGAGCGTCACAGGGCAGTGGGTCTGCATGAGTGCACAGCACATGCATGTGGTGGACGCCCAGCCCCGTTGCAGTGGACCAGTTGTGACGGGATCCAGAACCCACCACTGCTGTGACCCCATGCATGGAGGAACAGACCACTAATAGATAGACAGATATGGTTTTACTTTAAGACTTTCTGTCATGAGTAACATCTTGAAGATAAATTGTTCACAGGTTAGAACAAGTGTGTTTCAATGTACCATGTTGGCTAGGCCCTAGAAAATAACAAAATTACATATCCCAGTCAATAACAGAAACCCAGCCCCAATATACTATCTGATGACCAAAATGCAGATTACTATGTCTTTGATCTCGCTCTTTCTTTTCACAGATGTTTTAAAGTCAGCATTGATTCTGTCTGAGCATTGATTCTGTCTCAGCCTAAATCATAGCAAGAGACTTTTAAGTCAGGCTCCACAAATACTTATTCGAGATCAGTTTGACCAATTTAAAAACATAATATTTATTCTATTTCCATAGCCACTCATCTCAAGCAAGTGACATTTTGAATATATTAAATAATTCTAAAATTCTAAAACAACTAGTAGTTAAATTATTAAATAAATTTACTAAAATCCTACTTCCCTAAAGAATTAAGAATATTATGGATTTATTGAGTTAGACTGGCAGACAAAGGATGATCTATTCAGTATGCTCTCCCCAAATAAGTAATATGGAATATTTGGGCGGCAGGAGGCTTTGGCAAGTATTTGTGATATTTGGATTTAGGCTCTAATAAGCCTTTCAGTATAAATAAAACTGTTCCCAGATTGATTTTTTTTAAAAAAATATTAAAATGAGAACAAATAGTGCTTTGCATCATGTGGGATAAATACCTTGGAGGCCTGATAACTGTCCACCAAATTCTTCCCATTGCAAAGTAGATTTGGGATCACATGGTGTCCAATTTTCACCGGTATTCTGCTGCTATTATGTACATTAAAGGATCAAGTGTAGAAGAACAAAAAAACCATTCCCTTTTGGGCTGCCCATGTTAATATCCATTAGTATTGCTTCCATGGCTCTGAAAAGCTCTGTGCTTTCTCATATACAGCTATAAAGACAATGCAAATTGCTGTCTGTTGTTCATGTTTCTCAGTTTCCCAGACTTTCCCTGCCTTTTATCCCATTTAATTGCCAGTTAATTGTTTCACATTTGCTAATAATTAATAAATAAATATTAAACTACATTTTTGGTAGTTAAATTGAATCTCAGTTGGGTTTCTTCTGCTGCAGCCACAGAGATCGATGGGGAATGTGCTGAGCATAAACTAAACTGGAAATTATACATCTGAATTTTTCAGCACAGTTATTGTAACTAGAGATGAAATAAAAGAGATGGACTATATTTCAAATAGGCCAGAGGTGTAGAAAAGAACAGAAATGATGATGAAGAAGGTACGTAGAGCAGAACAGGAATCAAACTGTTAGTAAAATGTATTATCAGTGCAGGAAAAAGAAAGAGTGAGAAAAGAACTAAAAATAATGAGGTGAAATGAAATACTACAAGAAATTCAAGATTCTGCTATATTTATTCTCTATATCGGTAAAGTAGACTGCTAGTATTTCTTGTGGGGACTGCTTTCCCGCCTGCCTATCTTTAAAGACTGATGGAAGAGCACAACTTTAAAGACTGACAGAATATCACAATGTTCTGAAGGACTGCAGGAAAACATCTAGGGACCTACTGACATCATTAGTAAGTCCCACATTTTCACCTCTTGGAAGGAAGGAAGAAATAGGAAAAGAACAAGTCTAGATAACAAACTGTTTCCATTCCCATACTCTTCAAAGTTTTCCAACCATTCCAGAGGATCTCTAAAATACCATGAACTGAGCTAAATGTTGCCTCCCAATGGTGATTGTGGCTGTTTTTAGGAGTTAATGTTGGGGAGGAAACGAAAAAGAAGCATTCCACTGAAATTCAGCTTATTTGCCAATAGATTTTGGCTGGATGACCTTGCTGTCAGCAAGTTTTATTGTTAGTGGGACCACGATGTGCATGGGCTGCGTACCCTGAAATAAAATGATGAGGCTTTTAAAAATTAAGGTTTCAAGCTGGAGCATAGGTTATCACATTAATTTGCTGCAAAACTGTGAAAGCTTTTTTTTTTTTTTGCAGGGATTTCCCTAGGAAAAAGGAACAGTTTGCAGGCAAATTATCCTAGCATAATGTGTAAACATACGATAACTAAGCAGGTTGGGCTCATAATGTGTCTCTCCATAACAAGCAGTGTGTGTGAGAGTGTGTGCATACATGCACACATAAATACACACACATATATACAGATACACACATACATAACATGTTTCCCCGAAATTTTGACATGTTGTGATAATAAGACCATGCCATATTTTTCCTGTGGGCAAAAATATTCATCCTCCCCCAATAATAAGCCCCCTGGACAATGCCCCCCCCCCACCAGCCAGGCAGAGCGCCACTCACCAACATAGCAATATCCCAAAGGCTCAAAGCCGCAGGAACCAGGGAGGGGGGCAAAGGCGCTCACATTGCTTGACATCTTTGGGATACAGCTAGGTTGGTGGGTGGCGCTGTGCCCAGCTGGAGTGGAGGGTTGCCGGGCAGCTGCTCTCATGAGCAGCTGCCTGGCAATGCCCCTTTCTAGCCGGGCAGAGTGCCACTCACCGACTCAGTAATATCCCAAAGGTGCTAAGCCACATGTTGCTCTGCCTGGCTGGAAAGATAGGTTGCGTGAGCACTTGTTCTGCCTCCAGCTCATGTGCCTCCCTGCCTCACCATGCCCAACTCTCCCTGTAGGGCTGGGCCAGGGCACCGGCACCGCCACCCCACTGCCACCGCCATGCTCCGAGCATAACTGGCTTCCAAACTCTGAAGATCTGTTGCCAAGTCTTCCAGCAGCAGCCACTCTGGGATTACGCTCTATGGCTGTTGGAAGATTCTGGTACAGGGAGTCTTCCGGCAATGGATATCTGGTGTTTGGAAGCCGGTTATGCTCGGACCATGGCGGTGGTGGCGGCAGGGGTGGCAGGGTGGCAGTGGCGGCTGCGTGGCAGTGGCAGGGGGCGGTGGTGACGGGGTGGCAGCGGCAGAGGGGCTGTGGCCTGTTCCAGCCCTGCAGGGAGAGTTGGGCATGGTGAGGCAGGGAAGCTAAGCCAGGAAAATAGGTATGTATTGTGTATGTAATACAGCCCAGGTTCAATTCCCAGTGAAGGTATGGCTAGCTGATGAGAGCTAAATAGCTTGAAATAGATCTATACTAGTCTCCCTTTATTTATTTATCAGCACAAATGCAACATAAATGTAACAAAGGGAACATAAAAATGGCTTTCTGCCTGGATGGCTCCTAGAGTGAGCTGAAAGGCAGAAAAAGGGAAGCAGTATGCTCCCTCCTATATTTGGATATACCAGGGGTTGTGACACTATGTGTGTGTGTGTGTGTGTGTGTGTGTGTGTGTGTGTGTGTGTGTGTCTTTAAATATATACCTTTCACCCTGGCTTGGCTGATAAGGAGTTGAGCCCTGTAGCTCAGTGGTTAACACATCTGCCTAAGAGACAATACAGCACAGGTCCGATTCCCATTAAGGGTATGGCTAGCTGATGAGAGCTAAATAGCTTGAAATAGATCTATACTAGTCTCCCTTTATTTATTTATCAACACAAATATAACAAATGTAACAAAAAGGCAACAGTAAAAAATATTGGGTTTCTGTCTGGATGGTCTCTTATGACGAGCCAAAGGACAGAGAATGGAAGTAGTGATCTTCCTCCCATATTTGGGCATACCAGGGGTAGCGACTTTAAATATATACCTTTCACCCTGGCTTGGCTGATAAGGAGTCGAGCCCTGTAGCTCAGTGGTTAACACATCTGCCTAAGAGGCAATACAGCACAGGTTCGATTCCCATTAAGGGTATGGCTAGCTGATGAGAGCTAAATAGCTTGAAATAGATCTATACTAGTCTCCCTTTATTTATTTATCAGCACAAATATAACATATATATATATATATATATATATATATATATATATATATATATATATATATATATATATATATATATATATATATATATATATATATATATATATATATATATATATATATATATATATATATATATATATATATATATATATATATACACATACTTAAAGTCACAACCCCTGGTATGCCCAAGTATGGGAGGAAGGTCACACTTCCACTCTCTGTCATTAGGCTCGTCACAAGAGACCATCCAGACAGAAACCCAATATTTTTTACTGTTGCCTTTTTTGTTACATTTGTTATATTTATGCTGATAAATAAATAAAGGGAGACTAGTATAGATCTATTTCAAGCTATTTAGCTCTCATCAGCTAGCCATACCCTTAATGGGAATCGAACCTGTGCTGTATTGCCTCTTAGGCAGATGTGTTAACCACTGAGCTACAGGGCTCGACTCCTTATCAGCCAAGCCAGGGTGAAAGGCATATATTTATTCGATTCCCAAAAATTTGGGTATGGCTAGCTGATGAGAGCTAAATAGCTTGAAATAGATCTATACTAGTCTCCCTTTATTTATTTATCAGCATAAATATAACATATATACAGTAATGGGAGCTCACTTGGGGTTCAAACCACTGAACCAACCTTCTGATCGACAAGCTCAGTGTCTTAGCCACTGAGCCACTGTGTTCCTATCATTCACTTATTAGGGCTTATATGTTGCTCCAAACCGAAAATAAATATTTACGTTACCTCTTAAGTAAAAAGATTAAAATTAATTAACAACTGAATAACAACTACAATGCAATTACTGCAATCAAAATGCTTGATGAACATCAAGAATTTATAGGAAAAAAAATGCATAACAAGACTTCACTTCTCAGAACCATTCTGTTAGACCTTGGGAAAGGGTTACATGGCCCTTCCTTCTAATGCAAACTTGTGAATTAGAAAAGAGAAAAAAATATGTTGCTTTGAATTCCTCACCTCCAGTCAGAAAGAAGGACAGTCAAGTAAAGATCTGTGAAGGTAATAAGAGATCTTGATCATCCTGACTAATTCTTTGAATGCATAGTTCTCTGTGTAATCCTGCATGCTTCTGCCTGGGAACACAAACATTAGCATTACTTTCAACTGAGTAATAAATTCTACCACTTTGAAGTAACTCCCATTGATGTCTGCTGACCTATTTCTAGGAAAATGGTGCCAAAAAATTACCATTTTAAAAATAATACCAAATTGTTGAGATCAAGCTGATCACAACATTTTCTGTTGATTTCTGAAAAAGAAAAAAAGCCATTTACCTGGCTGGCATGGATTAATCTATGTCAATATTAAATGATTTATAATTCCAAATTCTTATCACCCTATTAATGAAACCGTTTATAGATTTCAGTAAGTTTATATCAGAAAATATGTTTAACAAAATCCTTACCTCTCTAATGTATTTATCCGTTTATTTCCCCCACTAAAGAATAACCAATTCTAATTCTTTTTGTATCCTTTATTTAAAAAATTGTTTGATAAGTTCAAGAAAGGAATGAATTTGTATGTACCTATAAATATATATATTTTTCTTTGCAATTTTGGGATGCTAAAGAAAGAGATAAAGATCCCTTGTGTTGCAATTACTTTTCTGGTTATTATCAGCACAACTGAACTGCAGTTACTATGTGCATTGGTCCTGAGGCAAGGTTGTCCCTTCAACATTAATATAAAGTGCCTAAACTTTTGTGATACACATCAAAAGAATGTTGCCTAGAACTGTATCTCTCCCCTTCCCTATTTCTATTTGTACTTGTACCTCCATTTTTATGTCAGAATTCCACAGAAGATGTAATGCCAACACAGTCCGTTTTCTCTCTCAGTGTTCAGCAATTTTTGTAAAAATTATGACAGATACCCACACATACATGCAATATTAAATTGAAGCAGCCATAATAACATCTGTGCATTGACTGTTGGGAGTTGATGTCAGTGCTGGCCTTCTAGTGGTTCTTGTGTGGAGTGTTTAAGACCCTCATTCCCCATAGTCTTCACCTTATGACTGAATTGCAGATTCTGCTCCTACCCTCTTCATTAGGTCTATTTTCCATTTGAGGGGCCTTAGGAAGGCAAGGAGCATCAATCTCAGCCTAGGGATAGAGTTGCTGCTCTGTCAGTTCTTCAGTTGATTTTTGCTCTGAGAAATGTGGCTTCACACTGGAGTAAGACAGGAGGACCAAGAAGTGGCTGCATTCCCAGAATCATATCAGGGTAGGACCACAGTCAGAGTAGGATCTGCTCCAACTACCTCTCAACATTTCTCCTTTATGATAAACAGCAAGTTTTGTGACAGAAGGTGAGCTGTCAGGATCTGAACTTGGATGTGAATATATCACAGCGTGGAATCGGGATGTCAGCATGCCCTGACCATGCACAAAGCTATGTTTCCCACTCTACAGCCACAGGAAGAATGATACCTTGGCTTGTTCTGCTCAAAGTTGTGAGTTTGATCCACATTTCTCATCAAGAATTCACTGAAATACTAACAGAGTAGCAACTCTATCCTTTCTTAAAAATATAGAGGAGGATTGGCAGTCTCATCCCCTTCTTCTGCTGTCATTCTCCTGCAGTGTGTCACTGAGCTGAGGCCTACACAATGTGCTCTGAGGTGTGGCCTATTCAAATTGTTCTGAAAGCCACATGTCTCCAATTGCTTGAGATCCCTATCCTAAATTAAAAGTGTTTTGTCTTTATACACTCTAATACCCCTAACGTAAACCAAGACTGAATTATGTTATTTTTTCAACAATTTGAAGGTACTGCTGGTACCTGTAATATGTTTACAATAATACAATAGCAGAGTTGGAAGGGATCTTGGAGGTCTTCTAGTCCAACCACCTGCCTAGGCAGGAAACCCTATACCGTTCCAGACAAATGGCTATCCAACATCTTCTTAAAGACTTCCAGTGTTGGGGCATTCACAACTTCTGGAGGCAAGCTGTTCCACTGATTAATTGTTCTAACTGTCAGGAAATTTCTCCTCAGTTCTAAGTTACTTCTCTCCTTGATTAGTTTCCACCCATTGCTTCTTGTTCTACACTCAGGTGCCTTGGAGAAGGCACACATCGTATGTGGCATGCATCATACTTTGAAAATGTCTCAGAATGAGAGACAGTTTGGTGGTTTGACATCCAGTTTGTGTAGTAGTTAAGGCCAGGAAATAATCAGTTTTAGTTTCACCTTCACCATAAATTCCAATGGGTAACTTTGGGCAGTCACTCTCTCAGCCCTAGGATGAAGACAATGGCAAACACTTCTGAAATAATGCTACGAAAACTGCTGGAATTTGTCCAGGTAATTGTCAGGAGTCAACATGAAAAGAAGGCATGCTCACACAGACTCAGACACACAGACACATAGACACACAAAAAGATGGAAGAAAGGAAATTACATTTGCTGAATTGTATATTGAGTCATAATAGTTATAGGGCTAAATAAGGCTAAAAATCTGTAAAGCTATGAAACTCGAGAAAACCAGTTGTAAATGATCATTGGATGACAAGAGAATGAAAAAAAGATTGAGAGAAAAGTAGTGAATTCTTTGTTATTGTTTTTATTGCAAAAGTTATAGGGCAAATGCTGATGCTTGAAATGATATTTTCTGAAAACACCCCTGAGAGTTGAGAAAATAGTGGTTGGTAAATGGATATGTATGAAATTATAACGGTAATATTAAAATAAATAAATAAAGCACTGTTACTGGGTCAAAATTATATATGTAGAATGTCTCTGGGTTAATATGCTAATCCTAAAACATTTGTAAAAAGTAACACATTTACAATCATAAAAACACAATATAACAAATGAAGCTCATAATAGAGGACAATCAAGAGGCTCATGCAATGCTGATTTTTTTTAAAAAAATCTCTAGGTTGTTCCCAAAAATTGTAGTCAGTTAACTCCTTATCTGGCAAAAGTTGTAGGAAACATTTTTAAAAATAAAATGATCAAGCAAATTCAAACAATTAACCCAGAATAATTAGCATAGCTTTCTATCTCATGACCATTTCAAGATTTTCATTATAGATGAATTATATGTCATCCATTACCATTTGTAACTTCAACTGGCAAAAAGCTATTGACAACAGGTTGACTTGATTGTTATCTGTGATCTTCAGTTTGGCCACCTGTCCTATTTATAATCCAACCAACTGATTGGCCCTATCAACTTAATCATTTATTATGTTAATACATATTTACACACATACATACATACATACATACATACATACATACATACATACATACATACCACATAACAATCAATTCTTAATCACTGATTCATAGCTCCTGACTCCTTCCACATGTACTCATATAGAATAGATGTTCACTACCAAGGTGAAAGCTGCACCTGGTCTTTATATGGCCCTGGTAAAGAAATGGGCAAGGGTAGGTCAAATAATCATGAATATCTTTACTAATTCTTAGTAACAGTTATTCAACGAATTAGCATCCATTAATCCACTATTTAACAGTTAATAGATAATTGTGCCAACATTTAAATAAAGTTGCCTTTCATGCTGTTGCAATTTGACAGAAAGTTTTTAAGAGCCACTTTCAAGAAAATGTAGACCATGTATTTTCTTACAGAGGAATGAGACAACTCACCGCAGCCAACTCACCATGGGACAACTCACTGCAGGACAATTTAACAAGTCAATTTATTTTTTTAAATAAATATTACTTTTTAAAGTTTTTGTCATTCACAGTTCATTCTGTCCTTTGGCATCCTTTCTTTAATGATTCTATTCCACCATTTCTTTGATATGTAACTCTTGTCCCACAGCAAGTTATCCCATAATGAGTTGGGCATGGTGAGATCCTGCAACAAGTTGATAACTGCAAATTGGCCATGGCAAGTTGGCCATGGAGAGTTTGTCATGGAGAGTAGAGTTGGCCATAGACCCTATTCTAACAGGGATAGGGTCAACTGTTCAGGCTAAATGACTGGTGGCAATGGATAAGAAGAAAAATCTGTTCATGTTCTAGAATGGTTTGATAGTTTTGTCCACTCTGTGGCATGTGGGATAATTGTGTCCAAATAAAATTCATTGCAAATATTAAAAAGTCTTAAAGCTGTTGCAGAATATATAATTAAAATAGTGGCTGTCTTGTTAAATATCAAGGTGAATATGTGCAATAACAACACATATGGATCTAAATTATTTTTATATCTTTTATAATTGTCTGCCAATTTTATAAAGCCCTAACTGTTGTCTGGATATGGTACAACTGATTTTTATAGTGTCTGCAAAAATTATATTTGGCTTCGTAAAAATGGTTGGTTAAGTTTGCTGCCTACGTGTCCTTCATCTCCCAAATGTTCATTTATATGAGTCAGAGCTGATAACTCATTTATGCTATTTTTATATGAATCTCAGATTTCCTTGCATTGGCATTATTTTATCAGAACATTCATAGATTGGCCTTTACCCACTTGATTGTAAATGCTGTCTTAACTACAGTTCTAGTAAATCCTCAAAAAGTATAAACAAGGAAATGTTACATACAAAGAATGAAATGAGAGAACTGAAATGGATTCATAAAAGGCAAAGCCTGAGGGGCAGGCAAAAGAGAAACAATTCATGAAGAGAGTTGGCAGAGGAAGAGGCAAAAAAGAGGGGAAAGAGAAAGTGAAAACGTTTGGGGAATATTAGAGCTCAGATCATCAGTGTTTCTCAACCTCAGCAACTTTAAGGAATGTGGACTGCAAGTCCCAGAATTTCCTCAATTAGCATGCTGGATAATAGAAGAAATAGAATATAAAAGAGAAGATTACAAGACAGTGGAGGAATGAGCCAACAGAACAGCACAAATGAGGGACCTAAAAAAAAAGAGATGACCCCCAAGGAAGATACAGAATAGATAAAAGAAGGAAGAGTAACATGAGGAAGAAGTTTTTTTCCTTCAATGACCTCAAATATATTCTTAACCATTTACAGTAAGAAGGGAAGAAGGAACAATTCTCATACAACCTGTAACTGAAAAGTAGAAAACTTCACTCATACCCTAACAATACTCATCAATAGGCTCAGGTTTTCTCTTATAATTATGCCTCATGTAACTTATTCTGTGGAAAAATGATTAAATAGCATTCAGGAAGAATTAATACACACAGACACCCATCTGTGCTTAACCATTGAGAATGAAAGAAGCCCTGGGATGCTCTCGTGGCTTGCAGAGCAGATGTCATCCTTTGAATAGTGTTCACAACTTAGTTAGAGTTAAGCATGCGGCAAATCATAATTCAGTTCCTGCAAAGCAATCCTGGAGAAGATGGTTACCTCATAGGGAGCCGATGGGCAAAGACTGCTTGAGGCCCCTCTATCCTATAAATATAAATTGCTATCATATGGTTAGAGGTACACAAGAGCAGATGAGGAGCGGAGACAAATATGCAGCATTAGAGGAAGTCGTTTCCCTCAGTTTGATTCTATTCCCATTTAATGACAAAACTGAAGTGAAATCAGGCATAGGCAGTATTTCTTTAGAGTTATGCTTTTGCCAATCATTATTTAAGGAAAAAGTTGACTTTGCTTTATTATGCTGACATTGAAAGAGGCTCCCTCCCATCTTCCTTTTTCTGCTTAATATGTTTTTGTAACACAGCTGTACAAGCAAATTGCAAGATTTAGTTAGAACAGTGTTCCTCAGCCTAGGCAACGTTAAGTCTTGTGGACTTCAGCTCCAAGAATGGCCCAGCCAGAATGGCAGGATGGGAAATTTTGGGAATTAGCAATAGCAATAGCAGTTAGACTTATATACCACTTCATAGGGCTTTCAGCCCTCTCTAAGCGGTTTACAGAGTCAGCATATTGCCCACAACAACAATCCGGGTCCTCATTTTACCCACCTTGGAAGGATGGAAGGCTGAGTCGACCCTGAGCCGGTGAGATTTGAACAGCCGAACTGCAGTCATCTGAAGTAGCCTGCAGTGTTGCATTTAACCATTGCGCCACCTCGGAATTGAAGTCCACATGTCTTAAAGATGTCCTCAAGGTTGAGAAACACTGAGTGAGAAGGACATTTCAGAAATATAGTAAGAACAGAACTAGTTCACTTTGATTTGAACCTGAATTTTCAAAGTATAAGAAAGACAGAATACCCCAATAACTGGGGAGACATTCAGTGGGATACGTGACCTTAAACTTCTCACCAATGAATTTCTTTTCCATGCAATTTAGACTTGGCTCAAAAGTTATGAAACTTTCTCAGCAGTCCTTTTGAATACAGGCTGTCTTTTCTTGGAAATATCTTGTTTGCAATATCACCTTTTAGATAGCTTATTAATCAATTAATCTTACAACCATATCAGAAATATAAAACAAACATAAAATAGAGGATTTAATTTCAGGATAAAATAGATAAAAGAAAATATCATTTATTGTATCAATTCCTTGACAATTGTCACTTTCAGCACCAACTAGGTTGGGAAACAATTATAAAAGTCTTCCATTTTCACATATATGCTCTTCCCCAAAAGAGTTGTAGAAATGGCTGGAAAACAATGATCAAGCAATATTCATTAGAAACAAATAACTCAAATGGAGAAGAAGCACACTAAGAAAGCATCTGCATTATTAGATATTCTGCTCACAAATTGTCAAGTACTTTATGTAAATTTTGCTATTAGCAAGGAGCTATCCATATAACTAGGTCAAAGGTTCTGGCAGCACAAAAAGTCATTGAATATTCTAGATGTAAAACAACAGTATTTCCATGGAATTAAGTAGCTATAAACCCATAGTCCTGAAAACAAGTTAGATGTATTGGTTTTGTAATACTCTCCAAGCACTTATTTATTTCTTTAGCAGGCCATATATTCCATTTCAATCATATCCAATTGTGAACAGCTCTCAGTAGAAAACATAGAATAATTTACAACGATGTTAACATAAATGTCCACGGTTTGAGGAGCAACCCACAGATAGAAGTTCACCCACCCAGGAAGAGCAACAAAAAGATTCAGACTTCAAAAGTGCGTTGAAAAAGCTGGGTCTCAATTAGCTTTGAGCAAAACCAGATTAGGAGGACTTATCTATGAGAATTCTGTTTCAAAGAAAAGAGGACAGAAAAGACCCAGTCCTGTGTTCTCTGCAGGTAACATAACATAAGAATCTCTGAAAGCCAGTAAGATGTCCTGGCTTTCCAGATTCTGGTCCTCACTTAAGTATGGAAGCTGTCAGAAGTCTTGGCATCAGGTTCTGTGACAAGCCAGGTGACAAAACAGTCCCTCCTAACATTGTGTATTAATGGCTTTGCCATTTAATTTAATCAAGTGAAGCATAGACTAGTGAACTTGGACACCAAGCAGGACAAGATGGAGAAGAAAAGGGAGGCTGTGAGAGCACTGTCCTAACTTTGTTCTGGACCATTCAGGACTTCAAAAGCAAGATAGTGAGCAAAACTTCTAATTGTATTCAAAGGATACTCTAACCCAGGGATGTCAAACTCAATTTCATTGAGGGCCATATCAGGGTTGTGTTTGACCTCGGTGGGCTGGATGCTTGTGGCTAGGGTGGGTTTGGCCAGCTTAATGTCACCCTGTAGGGGGTGCTTGTGGTGGCCTAAGTGTTCTGCCAGCAAAAACAGGCTCCCAGGCTCCATTTTCAGCTGCCACAGCCTCCTGCAACCTTCTGTCAGTGAAAATGGAGCCTGGCCCTTCCAAGCTCCGTTTTCACTGGTAGAAGGTTGCAGGAGGCTATGGCAGCTGGAAACAGAGCCTGGGAGCTCTGCTTTTGCTGGCAGAAAGTTGCAGGAGGCCATGGCAGCCAAAAATGGACCCCTGGAGCTCCATTTTCACTGGTAGAAGCACCACAGACTAGTCCTTTGCTATTTCCAAGGCAGCTCTACGGTTCAGATCTAAGTACCCCATGGGCTGGATCTGGTCTCCAGGCCTTGAGCTTGACACACCTGCTCTAACCAGTTCTGAAGCAGAGATATCTCTGAAGAACTGTTTTTTGTAAGCCTCAAGAGAATAACTGAAAGCAGAGCCAGTTTCCACAAATCCTTTTATTTTGTTTAAGGTTAATCATCATGTGCCAATATGAAATTTAACTTATGAATATCTAACAAAACAATGATCATCACATAAAATAGGTGCAGAGGGGAAGGCTCCTAAATTAATAGGCAGGGAAAAAACCATTGGAAAAAGTCTTAAGAGATAAAATTTATCTCAATATATTTTCATGTAATGAATCAGAAACAGTATCTGATGTATACATGGTAAAGTATCAAGTTCTATATTGATCACTTCTATTTTGAAATTATTTATTCTTATACTGTTAGTTTTGAGTCAGTCTTGACCCATAGTGCCAAGGTGGCGCAGTGGTTAAATGCAGCACTGCAAGCTACTGCTAGATCAGCAGTTCAGCGGTTCAAATCCCACCGGCTCAGGGTTGACTCAGCCTTCCATCCTTCCGAGGTGGGTAAAATGAGGACCCAGATTGTTGGGGGCAATATGCTGACTCTCTGTAAACCGCTTAGAGAGGGCTGAAAGCCCTATGAAGCGGTATATAAGTCTACTGCTATTGCTAGTAACTACATGGACAAATGTATATAGGTTTTTTGGCAATGCCTTTGAAGGGGTTTGCCATTGTCTCTTCTTAAGGCTGAGAAAGAGGGATTGGCTCAAAGTCACCCAACTGGTTTGTGTCCAAGGTGAGAGTAGAACTCATGACCTCCTGTTTTGTAGCTTGATACCTAACCACTATACTAAACTGGCTCCCAATACTTATATTAAATACAACAGATTAAATTATTCCACATTCAGTATTATAAAACAATCTAACCTCAAAGCATATGCAACAACTCTCTTGTGCCATTCTTAGTTTCTTTTTAGCACCATCAGTAGAAGTGGAATCAGAAACATACTGTTGTTGTTGTTAGTTGCAAAGTCATGTCATATCCATTGCGACCCCATGAACGACATCCTCCTAGGCCTTCCTGTCCTCTACTATCCTCTGGAGTCCATTTAAGCTCACGCCTATTGCTTCAGTGACTCCATCCAGCCACCTCGTTCTCTGTCGTCCCCTTCTTCTTTTGCCCTCAGTATTTTACAGCATTAGGCTCTTCTCCAGTGAATCCTTCCTTCTCATTAGGTGTCCAAAATATTTGAGTTTCATCTTCAGGATCTGGCCTTCTAAAGAGTAGTCAGGGTTGATTTTCTGTAGGACTGACTGGTTTGATCGCCTTGCAATCCAAGGGACTCGCAGGAGTCTTCTCCAGCATCATAGTCCAAAGGTCTCAATTCTTTGGTGCTCAGCCTTTCTTATGGTCCAACTTTCACAGCCATACATTGCAACTGGGAAAATCATAGCCTTAACTATATGCACTTTTGTTGACAGGGTGATGTCTTTGCTTTTTAGTATGCTGTCTAGATTTCCCATAGCTTTCCTCTCCATAAGCAAGCGTTTTTTTCATTTCTTGGCTGCAGTCCCCATCTGTGGTGATCTTGGAGCCCAGGAAATAAAAAAAGTAAAACATACTGTAGTTGTGCTTAATTCTGTGCCTCTGAATTATAACATCATCTTAAAATTCTGTTCTGTTTACCTCCCAGACTATCAGAATGCTTTTACTTGATTGAATTGGAATTAAAACATTCAAGGGAATTAAACCAGGTTAGGTTATTTTCTATTTGTTATGTGTTCTGACTAATTGTAGCTTTCTGGAAACCAGGCTGAGGTCTTTCCCATTGCCAGATTCCTTTAATCAGAAATGTCAGAAATTGTTTCTTTTAAACAGAAGTACCAGAAATGAATATAGAACTCTTTCCTCTAAATTGACTTGACTTTGATAATGCTGATAAACTTGTATTTATGCAGAATATATAACTTCCCAAGTCAAAGGAGCCACCTGGGAATAATTTCTTGTTAGTTGTTCTAATTTCAGTGAATTTATCTCTGAGTGAATAGCAGGCTAGTAAACTATCCATGAAATGCTGAATGACAATATGTTATTGGATCACAAGTAAAAGGCTACGGTTTGAGAAGTCACCAGTAATGAAAATAGAAACTGTATGATTCAAAAGCTGATATGTCTAATTAGTTTTCATATGCAAACACAGCACTTCAACTTCACCAAACTAATTAGCAGTTTTATGATTCAATGACACTGGGTGTTTATTAAGCAATAAAAATGCCTCTTTATTAGAAATTGATTACTTATTCCTGCAGATCCCAAAAGTATAAGTAGACTCATCTTAACAAAGGAAATACTTGAATTACAAACAGATACATGTTGAATGTTGAATGTTGATTTTATTTATATGCTGCCCTTTTCCCCCGAAGGGGACTCAGGGCGGCTCACAACTCAACCAGGGAAGGGGGATACAAACAGAAAATTAAAACAACACAAAAACAATACATAATTTAAAATGCACAACAGTCATACCAATTCGAGACAGGGGCAATAGTTCTTCAGCCCCAGGCCTGTCTGAACAGCCAGGTTTTAAGGGCTTTGCGGAAGGCCTGGAGGGTGGTGAGGGTTCGAATCTCCATGGGGAGTTCGTTCCAGAGGGTCGGAGCAGCCACAGAGAAGGCTCTCCTCCGGGTAGTCACCAGTCGACACTGGCCGGCGGATGGAATTCGGAGGAGGCCTAATCTGTGGGATCTAATCGGTCTAGTGGAGGTAATTGGCAGCAGGCGGTCTCTCAAGTACCCAGGTCCAATACCACATACAGTATATCAATGATTTAGATAGATAGATAGATAGATAGATAGATAGATAGATAGATAGATAGATAGATAGATAGATAGATGATAGATAGATAATAGATAGATAGATAGATAGATAGATAGATAGATAGATAGATAGATAGATAGATAGATTAATAGACACACACACACACACACACACACACACACACACACACACACCAATTTATGACTACATGACTGCAAGGAGCAGCTTTTGAAAAATTATCTAACCAAGTTAATGCTACTTGCTTCTTTTGGCAACAACACTTCATGATATCAGTCACAATTCCTTTATAGCTGGATTGCTTAAAAATATTCTGTTCTAATTTAAAAATCTGCAATTAATCCTGCAACTTTGGCACATACTACGTGAACCCTATTACAGATCTACATCCTTTTTTAGCTGAGAAGGGTAGCATTTTCTGCACACAATGCCAATCTTAGCAATAATGATGTAGGTAAAATGACAAATAATACAAAACTCCAAGCCGGCTCATTTGTTAGTTTCTGCACTTGTCAGAACTTGTGCACATTGCATTACAGGCTATAGCAATTCAAAATGCATACATTAGTGAAGAGACTGATTATGCTAAAATACATACTGTGAATAAAAGTGTGTTAATTAAAGAATCTGTATGAAAAGTAATATATTTTCAGCTATTTTTTAACAAAAGAAACTTTATTAAATAGAAATGGAATGTATAAAATTGTGGTTTAAGTAGATGAAATGCAATGGTATCAGGCAAAATAAACCACTTGTAATTCTGATTAGCTTTAACATCAAGAATAAGAAGGTTATTTCCATAAAATAAATATCATTGCCTTTGTAGTATCTAATGACTAATATTAGCCATTTTAAACTTTTCAAAAGGCCATATTTTCTTTAACTTCATTGGCTACCTTGAATGTTCCACGTCTAGAAAAATAGCCTACAAATTAAGTAATAATATGAATGGGATTTCTTCATTTTTGGTTCATCATAAAATGAAATGCAAATAAATATTAGGTTGGGCATCTGTAATTACAGGGAAAGAGGGAGGGATTACAAGCAATTCCAATTATTATTGTATGTACAGTGGTAAAGATGTGGATCCCTAGGCAAGAGGGAGTGATCCAGAGGAGTAAGAAGCAAGTGATCCCTGATATTATGGGTGATAGAAAGAGGTTGAAGACAGCTTCTCCCTATTAGTTCATAGAGTACATTGTAAATGCAGGTAGTGGAATCGTGCAAGTCTGGCAACAATTTTGCTATAGGTGTAAAACAATAAACAAACCAGCTTTGAAGAATTGCCATATGTCATTCTTACCGCAATTCTTTATGGCTTAACATTTATTTATTAACATAAATGTTTGCTACCATTCAGTATCAACTTTGGAGGTGGATAGAAGGATTCCTAACCTTTGTTGAGCTGCCAGCTAAAACCATCTAGTAGTGCTTATTTCTATCCTAAAAGAAGGAGGAATCAAGTAAAATCTTCGTTCATTTCTTCATGATTATGATGATCTTCCTTTATCTCTCTAGCTTTTTGCTTTTCTCTTTCATTTCAGCCAAGAGCACAATCTTTTCTTCCTTTCTTGAATTTCCTTTTAAATTTTTGACTCCAATATACTAATTTATAATTTATATTATTAATTCTATAATCAGGTATAAAAATGTCATTCATATTGATTTAAATATCTGGTAGTAGATTGTAACATATGTGCACATTGCACCCACACTAGTTCAATATGGCTACTCAAATGAAGCTTTGAAAGTTTTAAGCAATATCAGCACTGTAGATGTTGAAATATATTCACTGACAACAGTCAAACATTATGAAATGCACATTTCGTACCTATGTCTAACAAGAAGTATATACTTCACACTATAGCAATGATTGAAATTCTGATTCAAATAATTCCTACATCATCTAAAAATTCAAATGTAAAATTTACAAAGTAAATGTTTTAGAAGCAGATATGCACAAATAACATAATTTGGGGAAGGGGAACACAAACCTGTAATCCTATCCATGTCAACCTGAAGGGATTCTCAGTAAACACAACAGCATTTTATGTAAGGAGTTCATAGAAAGAAAGGGTTTTTTTGCAAGAAAAATGCTAATCATTATATATTTAGCTAAATTATAATCTATAACTTTGTCATAAACTAAACTGCTCAATATACTGGTCCACAGCCTGATTCCAATTCAAGTTTTTAAATTATATATTGAGGAAATTTAAGAGGCAACAACAAAATTTAAGAGAATGTTATTAGACGCAAAAATGGTAACAGTGCTCCATGACATCATGCTGGCCCCATGAGCTCAGAGATACCTTCAGAAAGTGCTGGCTCAATGACCTTGAAACAGAGATGGGCCCCGCCCCTAAAGTCAGTAACTATTAGCGGAGTAAAATGCAGGGACTCCTTTGCTACATATATACATACCAGTGGTGGGATTTAAAAAAAAATTACTACTGGTTTTGTGGGCGTGGCTTGGTGGGCCTGGTGTGGCTTGGTGGTCATGGTGGGTGTGGCAGGGGAAGGTTACTGCAAAATCCCCATTTCCTCCTGATCAGCTGGGACTCGGGAGGCAGCGACTAGATGGGGGGCAGGGCCAGTCAGAGGTGGTATTTACCAGTTCTCCAAACTAATCAGGGTTCTCCAGAACTGGTCAGAACCTGCTGAATATCACATCTGATGCATACATACATACATATACACACATCCTCTCCTTCTCCTTGTCTCTGTTTCTCTCTCTGTGGGTGTTTTTTTTCATTTTTCTCTCACACATAAACAGGTTTGGGGGAGGAAGAGTAGACAGTAACCCTTGGGAACTTTGCAATAAAATGGAACAAAAATGCTAACTATATTGGGAGACAAAGGAAAAGAAAAGAGAAAAGGAAATCAGGTATGTTACAGAATGGAATAGAATGGAATAATGGAAATGAAAAATGAAGAGAAGTTGCATAGATAAAGGAGAAAGAAGCAGACCAGTTATGGAACATAAATGTTCCATAATGATTTTTGTTAATTAGAAGCAGGGAACAAAATTAATATATCTGTGATTTTAATCTAATTGTGATTTAGCACCATTTTTATTTATTTATTTGATGTATACACTACCTTGCTACCCAGATTTATCTGGATAGTAAGGTGGTGTATAAATCAAATAGCTAAATAATTTGTGGCTAAATCACAATTAGATTAAAATCACAGATATAATCAAAATATATTTTATGACATAATTGTAATAGAATTAGCCTCTATCCCATCCTCATCTACTGGAGAAAGCACAGGCTCTGGGACACATAGAAAATGGGCAACTATTGGTGGGATATGGAGGAAAGAGGAATGGAGTGAAAGCTTTAACTTTGCCTAGCAGGATCCTTTGAATAACGAACTAACTCAGTCAAGACAAGAAAAGTAGGGCCAGATCAAAAGAATCAGATGGCTCCTGAATACCTCCATGTCAAAGTTTATACCTTAACATCCCCATAGAAGTCAAAATAAGAATAAGATAATTATATCTAAATGCCCTTACATTTTCAATAGACATAGAATGGAATGGAATGGAATGGAATAGAATAGAATAGAATAGAATAGAATAGAATAGAATAGAATAGAATAGAATAGAATAGAATAGAATAGAATAGAATAGTTGGAAGGGAACTTGAAAGTCTTCTACTCCAACCCCCTGCTTAGGCAGGAAAACGTACACCACTTAAGACAAATTGTTATCCAACATCATCTTTAAAACTTCCAGTGTTGGGGCATTCACAACTTCTGTAGGCAAGTTGCTCCACTGATTAATTGTTCCAACAGTCAGGAAATTTCTCCTTAGTTCTAAGTTGCTTCTTTCCTTGATTAGTTTCCACCCATTGCTTCTTGTTCTACTCTCAGGTGCTTTTGGAGAATAGCTTGACTCCCTCTTCTTTGTGGCAACCCCTGAGATATCGGAACATGAAACACTGAATACAATTTGGAAAAGAAATATAGGCAGCTTATTCCAGTTATATATCTCCAACCTTCATGAACCCAATAGTTGTATGCACAGACACAGGGAATATTATTATTTTTTTAAATTAAAAAATAGGGCTTTCCTCAGGGGACAGATGTGATTAATTGTTCTGAATGATGGGCGAAGGGAAGACTCTAGTTAGCTAGTCTTCCGTAGTGCATCTGTCCCAATCTTCCTTTAGGGACCCTTCCTATAGAATACTTGGTGGTGATAATAAAGTGAGCTAACTATGCACTTAAAAAAAAAAACCAGAAGCTATTAAGATATTCCTAACTGTAAAATATATTTGAAAAAGAGGCAAAACCATTAGACTATTCCTCACAGTATAATTAAAAATCTACCCACATTGATTAAATGAATGAGACATGGGGCATGCCTGTATTTTAATTAAGCCCCGAATAAGTTTATTTACTCATAAATTTAATTATATTGGATGTCTGAACAAAAGGGCAATGCCTGTTATGGAAAAGATGAATTATTTTCTAATAACCATGGCTTTACTACTAGCTCATACTTTAGTTAATGGGACCTTTCTATATAGTGCAACATTCTTTTCAAGAAAGTCTATGTTTGAAAATCAAATTTAGAACTATTGTGTATATATTAAGGAGTAAGGACTAAGAAATAAATATATAGATTAGTAATAGACCAGTGACAATAGGGAGAAACTTGGTTATTTTTGTTAAAGTTCAAAGGAACAGATGAGGCATGAGGTGGCTGAGGTAAGCGAACAGCAATTTATTGAGTAACAGCAACAGTCAACTATATACAGAGAGAGTTCAGCATCTCGCCCTGCTTGACAGCTATTTATACCGGAGCTGTCAATCAGGGTGACCAATAGGAGTGCCTCTGGCAGCCCACGCTCAGCCAGCTGCATCTTAGCCAATCAGGCGCTATAGGCTGTTGCCGGCTGTCAGTTGTAAGTGAAGGACTTGAAGCCGGTTGTGAGTCAAGGACTGGTCGCAAGTCGAGGACTTAGCAATTTTTCTTCTTCTCCCTTTCCCTTCTTTTTTGTCCACTATGTTAAGACTATTTCAAAGTTGCTTTTATGTGTTTCTGTTCTGAGCAAAGCTGTAAGCTGTTAATTCAGAAAGTTAGTCAAAAGCTGTCATAAATTCAGAAATTAGAGAAAGAGCAGTGTAGCTATGAAGGAAATTAAAGTTATGGTAGATAACCCAGAAAGAGATAAATCAGTGCAATTACAAAAAATAGAGAGAAATCAACATAATTACAAAACAAGCCAGTCGGATGACAACAGCAAAATAACCCCAAGTGGCCAAATGCCAGTTAAAAGACAAATGCTTGCTATCAACAAAGCTGAGTCTGGTTAGGTTCTTTTTATATAATTTCAAATTCCACTGATAGGAAGATTGGTTAATGTAACTTCTTTTTGCTTCCTTTCTAAAAAGCATAAGGAAAGTACTTGTTCTGTTCTTCTCAAATGTTTTAGGACTTGGCACTTGGTCAAGATCTGTTGACTTCTCAGTATCAGAGCAGTTAGCCAGTTGCTCTAAATGATGTTTGTTAGCAGAAGTAGCTGCCTTCATTGGCTGAAAGCCAAATTGCTCTCCCAGAACAGGCTGGCAGACCATTTGGTTTGCATTTTCTTTCTCCAATTCTGAGAAAGGCACTTAGACTTCTATTGGCAACAGGGCGCGAAATGGCTCTGGGGAATCACCTCTGATTTGTTCAGCTCTGGCTTGTGTTTTACTAGTTTCATATACTGTATCTTCAAAGCTGAGTGTATGAGTCTGTGAAAGAGAATTATGTGCCATATAGCAGTAGAAAAATAGTAGAAGAGAATCACTTTACTTAAATATCTATCTAGATAACTTTATTCTAAACATATCACTGCAGCAATATCCATCTAAGCATCCCCTTAAAATGTGGTTTCACACAAAGCCATATTGGTGTGGAGGAATTTATTTAAAAAGTACTCAACCACTTGTGCTCTTTGAAAGCTCAGGAGCGCAAATGAATATCATGAACTGATTTTAATAAATTATACTATGAAATTACGGGGGGGGGGGAGAGATTATCCTTTTTTCATTGAGTGCAAAGTATATCCATGGTTGGGGCAACTCGGTACCCAGTCCTTTGATGCAGATGAGTCTTCACATTTCTGTTTTAGATTAAAATATGAAACCTAATGCAGGCTAAGAAAATGCAGTAGTCTCTTGGTATTTTTTATTTAGTTATTTAGTTTGTCAAACATGTACAAAATAACAAGTATAAGTATAAACATGGACATGGACAAGGAAATGAGTACAAATAAATGGGGACAGTAGGACAGGGATGGTAGGCATACTAGTGCACTTATGTACACCCCCTTTACGGACCTCTTAGGAATGGGGTGAGGTCCACAGTAGACAATTTAAGATTGAAGCTGCGGGGATTTGAAGATGTAACAATGGATTCAGATAGAGCATTCCAGGCATTGACCATTCTGAAGTCGTATTTTCTGCAATCAGGTTTGTAGTGGTATTATGTATAAGAAACAGAACCTCAATGAAATATCTTCCTTTAGTTTGAGTTGCTAATGAAAGTAGATCCACCATTGGATTTATCTCTGTTGACAAAGACTCACCAATGTATGAATGAATGAACCAGGAGATACAAATTACTGCTAGCAGTTCTAGTATAGACCAAACTCATTCTGAGATGGGTTTAAGCTGACAGTGGATATAATGACTGGGCCCATTAACAGACAATGATTGCTCTACACAAAGTTTTCTCTTGTTGGCACAAGCTAACAGGGCTTGCCACATAATTCAGCCTGGGGGCCTGATCCTAGAAATGGGATAATATGGATTCCCCTATAAATAGGGTAAAAAAAAGATGTTAAAGAATCCTGAAAAGCTCATTAAACTACCACCTTAATGTAGTCATTCTAAATTCAATCGTGTTTAGCAAAATATTACTGGAATATCTGCATTAGTGTATGTCAAACTTTGGGAGTATTGAAAGTTTATTCTTGAGGAGATCTCTTGAACCAGACATGTATTTCTCTATCTATGCTCACCTTGCCTAATTTATTCTTCCCTTGAGAACACTGAGGTATTCATGCAGATGAATTGATATAAAAGATTTTTGTAGAAATCAGATATAGTCTTTTCTCGAAGTTATAAGTTTTAACACTCACTGAAAGAATCTGAGACCATAAGCTAGTAAATTAAGGAGAAGTACTCTTCCCTGGTCTGACAAATGCTCTTTCCCCTTTTCCAATATTCTTTTAATAGGAAATTGCCCACCAATTATTTAGCCCAAGAGTTTAAAAGTTCAGTCACACATTGCATCATGATTAACTGCAAAATATGTTTGAAACTAATTACATCTGACAACTGCTGCTACCCACATATTTAGCAAACATGTTCTATAATTCATTAGTGGTGAGAAGTGCTACTTATCCTTGAACTTTTTAAAACTCCATTTTTAATACCAATGCAAAAAGCACAGTTGAATTAACTTTTAATTATATTCATTGTAGGGGGCCTTTAAAAATTCTTCATCAACAACCTTTATTTTCTTGTGCTATGCTATACATATGCACCTTCATCCTCATGTTTGTTGGGTGATTACGCTTCTGCCCTAAATGGGAAATAACACTCAGATGTTACGAGGGAGAATGATAAGACATAAATGTTCCACCGTTGAGTCAGTTTTTCCAAGAATCCCTTTCTGAAGCCTTCCAAGATGATAGGCAGTACCATATCTTTGATTGAATTACAATAGGTAGCAGTGGTGGGTTCCGGATCCTGTTACAACCGGTACGATGCAAGGGGCCCGGGTGTCAACCACATGAACGTGCACAGCATGTGCGCACATGCTCGCAGTGCGTGCATATGTACTTACCACCTGCGATGCTCCACAATGCCTCTGCAATGTTTCCACGATGCTCCAGCTGCTTGGCGGAGCATCGCACAGGGGCTTTACGCTCCTTGCATGTGCACAGAAGCCCCAAACAGCTCAAATACAGGTAAAAAGATGTGGAGACTCTAGAAAGAGTGCAGAGAAGAGCAACAGATGATTAGGGGACTGGAGGCTAAAACATATGAACAACGGTTGCAGGAACTGGGTATGTCTAGTTTAATGAAAAGAAGGACTAGGGGAGACATGATAGCAGTGTTCCAATATCTCAGGGGATACCACAAAGAAGAGGGAATCAAACTATTCTGCAAAGCACTTGAGGGAAATGAATGGGTGGAAACTAATCAAGGAGAGAAGCAACTTAGAACTGAGGAGAAATTTCCTGACAGTGAGAACAATTAATCAGTGGAACAACTTGCCTCCAGAAGTTGTAAATGCCCCAACACTAGAAGTCTTCAAGAAGATGTTGGATAGCCATTTGTCTGAAATGTTACAGGGTTTCCTGCCTAGGCAGGGGGTTGAACTAGAAGACCTCCAAGGTCCCTTCCAACTCTGCTTTTGTATTATTGTATTATTATTGTAACTATACACCTATACAACTATACAAAACACTTTGAAAAAAAGTTTTCTTCTTTATCTATCCCCTTCCTTGTCATCATCCTATGGTTGAAAATACAGGAGAACCAATGTTTCTTTGGAGTTTATATATGAATCCTTCTCATTATTTCTCAGAAATAATGAATTTTGGTGTTTTTTTATATACCAGCATCACTTTATATACAATATTTATACACCGAGAGATACACACACATACCCATCCATCCTTCATTGGAATTACAAAGAAAATAATGACCTTATGAATGAAATGTAGGTTGGGAGCTTATCAATAAAGTGCATTCATCAAGCTAGTTCGCTCAAGATCAGTCTAAGTGTTCAGCAAAGTCAAATTCATTATTCAACTTTCTTTGATAGACACAGGTTGAAGCTCATAGACATGTCTTGGATGATAACAGACATTTGTCATCCATAGTCCTTCTCTTGCCAAGGAATCTAAACATGCAAATTAGACCTTTGGAAATGGGGAAAACATTTGACTAGCAAATGTAAGACTGACCTTAACAGCCCGCTCAACGTGGTTTGTTGGACATGAATAGGAAGATACATTTCTTTTTTCTTTCTCTCCAAGAATTCTACTGCAGCTCTCACCCCCTCAACAATCAAATGGTGTCAAATATGCCATGAGCGAGAGGCAAAAGTAAGGCACTTCACGTATTGTGTTCAATGTGTATGATTTCATTCTCAGCATGAGTTAAAGTCCAATTTGGTGAAATTGACAGAGTGGACCTTTTCATTAAAATCTGTGAAACAGCTGATATTAATGAATGTTGTACTATCTGAGCTGGAACTGACACCTTAACAGATTGTAATTGGCATTTACAGAGTTCTTTAGAAGCTATAAATTCTGCTATGCTGTATTGCGGATTGTTGGCACTGTGATATTACTCAAAAGTTATTAGAATTTTGAAATTACATTTAACAAATTATATTAGCATTTCTTTTTAGATGGCAGGATATTCTTGTACATCTTCATTACAATGATAGAAAATATTTAAATAGCTCTTCTGCAAAAAAAAAGACTGCCCAAAATGAACCACGTGGCTAATTCTTATTCCGGTGCAAGTATTTGGACATTGTATTTATTTAATAATTATGTTTAATCATGCATTTTGCCACCTTATCAAAAGTTAATTGAAATGGATATCAATTTTATAACATTTATTTTCCTGCCTGATTTTCTCTCTTTGTTCTTTGACATGTTCCCATTTGAAATGATTTTGAACAATGATCAGTTTCAATAGTGTCTGACATGGAGTTCTTCAAACTCTGTGCCTTGGGTTTATAATTGACTTTGCTTGTGGGATAGAGTGTTTCATAATGGTTGGATATAATTTTACCTTCAGTAAATTTGAAGAATTTTCCTCTTATGCTATTCAATTATGCTTTGCAGAACGGCCATGCTTGTGAATGATGGTTCATTTGATTCCCATTGTAAAGTAAATTTATCTAATTTCTCATTTATATGTACTGAACTTATGTTTACATCAAAAGGCAGAAATTTGCAATACTTTTCTATATTTTATATAAAAACACATCAGAATTTTTAAAATGAAAACAGTTTATAAAAATGTATTATGTGTTATAAAAATGTAAAAGATGTTCACAATCTAATGTGAACAGAAGGAAACAAACTAGGAAAAACTGAACTATGAAAAGAGGCTTTTTAGATATATAGGAAACATTCTTTCAGGTTTTTCCAATGTCTAATGCACCAGTTTAATCAACGGTCCACCACTGTTGAATAGGGAAGTAAGAAATTTTTTTACTCATATTTGCTTGGATATTAGTCAAACTTACTTGACTCAATTTTTCCAGAAGAGAACATGATACAAACCAGTTGCTGATCCTATTGTCATGATCCAGGTAACTTAACCATCTTTAAGTTTCATTCCATTATTTAATGAAATAAATGGGATATGAATTGGATAACACTAGAATGATTTGCATCCATATTAAAAGAGTAAATATGCACAAGCTCAACCATTCCAAAACAAGAAGATATACTGAGTTTTGAACCAAATTAATGTAGATCTGGGCAAAAAAGCATGCATTATTATATCATTCATACTTATGCAACTAGGTTTTTTTTAGTCTGGGTTTTTGTTATGAATTCAATCTTGTTGCTGATGAAATCACTGCCTTCTTCTGAAATTCAAATTTGTGTCTATATCACAGGACTCAAAAATGGGTTTTGAGAAACTTTTTTCTTACCCCTTCCAATTTTGTACAGCATATGTCATGCATGTCAGTGTACTTAAGGTAAGGAAGGAAAGAAGGAAGGAAGGAAGGAAAGAAAGAAATAAAGAAAGATCAGATACAGACGAAGGAGAGAAATCAAAATAAAACAAGCAATAGTTGGAAAGGAACTACCATCGCATGTAGGGTAGCATCTGATGTACACCTGTACAGAATTAAGGCCTAATGAGTGGGTCTCCCAGATAAGTGAAAAAGGATTGTAGATAAAGATTCTCAACTGGATAATAAAGATTAGGAAAAACATCCCATTTCATGGGAAGTTAAATCCAAACTAGTGGGAAATAAAGTTACGATAATACAATCCTCCCAGGGACAAAAGAGTAAAAGAAATTTACAGTTTCCCTCTTATTGCAGCTTTCTCCAAAACAATACAAGTAGTCCTCATTTAGCAACCATAGTTGGGACAGACAACTCGGTCATTAAGCAAAATAGTTGCTAATTAAAACCATAACAGTGTTTAATAACTCACTGCAGCTTTCCTTTGCTTTAGAGACAGTAGTGGGATGCTGCCAGTTTAACAACTGGTTTTGGTGAATGCACACTTTGTGTGACATGCACTCTTTGCATGCACACCTAAAGCACTTGTGCGCAGCATTGAAAATGGAGCATTTAGAAGCTCAGCTGCTTACCTTCCAAGTCAGCAATGGTAAGTAGAACAGTGAGGGGGGGTGGAATCAGCTGTGCTGCATGATTTAGATGAGCTAGAAAGCAGGAAATAAAGGACAGGTAGAACAGGGGCTGGTAGGTGGAGCCAACTGATTGTTGGCACTACTGGTTCACCCAAACCGGTCCGAACCGGCTGAATACCACCTCTGTTTTCAGATCTGCATATATCACAAATGTGAAGATTGATCACAGTTATTTTTTCATCACCATTGTAACTGAAATATCACTAAGCGAGGCTGTCTCTAAATAAGGATTGCTTATGTAAGAGATATTACGGGACCTAAAGAGGAAATACTTGTTTTTTATGTTAAATGAGGAAACTGTCCTGAGATTGAAAAGCTAAGTCCTTCAAGGACTTCTAAGTTGAAATGTCTCCTGTTCCAAACTTTGACACTGAATCTCCAACCATAAGATTTTGTAAATTTTGCTATCAATAATAATTTGAGTTGTTTCCTCAAATGTTTTAATTTACAAAGATGTGAGACCCACACAAATATATCCATATTTTTCAGAGTATAAGATGCACCTTATTACCCCAAAAAAGAGGGTGAAAAGAGGGTGCGTCTTATACTCTGAATGTAGCTCCACCCACCCGCTCCGCGCATCACATTTTTGGAGAGTTCCATGTGGTGGGGATCCTCACTTTCACATGGCGCCTGATTCCTGAAGCTGCCTGGAGAACTGCGATGAAAGCCTTTTCAATGAAAGTGTTTTTGGGCTGCAGGGTCCCCTCCCTGATTCCAAAAAGGGCGCGTGCAGAGGCCAAACAAGTGCATCGTGTTTCAGGTGGCAGGCAGTTCCAGCACATGCTGCCACCTGAAAATCCTTTCCTTCCCAGTTCCCCGATGTACATTGCAGAGCCACGCGCCCTCCTCCTCTTCTACAAACTCACCACCTGTTTTCTCCTGGCCAGCACTCCTTCGCCACTGGCAGAGATGCCGAGCACCCCATCTGTGGTGGGGAACAATTTGGGGGTGGCAGGTGGGGCAGGGTATGGGATGCCTGGCATCCCTGCCAGTGGCAAAGAAGTGAGCTGGGCACTGCTGGACTCTCCCCTCCTCTTGCTCATTGGGGCGGGGGTGGCGAAATTTCTTCCGGCGCACTGACTCTCCTCTCCTGTCGGTTGTTATCTGGGAGAGGGGGCGCGAAACCATGGTTGCTGTCAGCAACACTTAAGGGCATGGGCTCTAAGAAGCAGCTGCCAGGGCACCCTATTCCCTGACCCACTTGCCAGCCCCAAATTGTACCCCACCGTGAAATGTGCATCTTAATAGAGCCACAATGCAGGTTTCCTTTGCTGCCTGCACACTCCGGGTGGCCAGCAGCCAAGCCGCCAAGCCGGCAATTGTCTGGCTGCCTCTAATCTGCCTGCCCTGTTGCCACGCTTGGCTCCTTCGTCTGAATGCACTGTTGTCTCGCTTTTCTCCTTGCCTCCCCCAGCCTAAGGTGCTGGCCAGGAGAAAACAGGCAGAGAGTTTGTAGAGGAGGAAGAGGGCGCGTGGCTCTGTGATATGCACCGGGGAACTGGGAAGGAAAGCATTTTCAGGTGGTAGCGTGTGCTGGAACTGCCTGCCACCTGAAACATGATGCACTTCTTTGGCCTCTGCACGTGCCCTTTTTGGAATCAGGGAGGGGACCCTGCAGCCCAAAAACTCTTTCATTGAAAAGGCTTTCATCGCAGTTCCCCAGGCAGCTTCGTGAATCAGGCTCCAACTGAGGCAGCAAAGATGTTAGCCAGATGAATACTGATGGATGCTGCTGGGAGGCGGCACAAAGGTTTTTTCCTGATTTCCTCCCCCAAAATTAAGGTCTGTCTTATACTTCAGTGCATCTTATACTCAGAAAAATACGGTATATATATATAGAAAGGATGGAAGAAAAACCACACATTAAGGTGCGTCTTATACTCCAGTGCGTCTTATACTCCAAAAATACGGTATATATATAGAAAGGATGGAAGAAAAACCACACATATTTAAACAATGTTATGTTTTTAATGATCTGGAGCAAGTTGAACATTGCTCCCTGAAACCTATAATGACATTAAAGGAAGAAAAGGACAAACTTTTCTATGGCTCAGAGTTCACCAGAAATTTTCTAATCTAATGCAACATAATTTAATAATTTAACTGTAAGAAAAATGAGGCAGAGTTCAATTACTTGTTTCATTCATCTGACAGATGAGAAATGCCATTAAGTGCTTCCTTGCAATATAAAACTATAAATGCCAAAACCTAATTTTCAGTTTATTCTGAAATTCCACCTGCCAGTGTGTGGGTGGCATTTTACTGAAGGAGCGGGAAGAACAATTTTTGAGAGCTGAGAAAAGACAGTATATTATGTGTAGTAATTTTATTTTCAAACCTGGCAAATTCGTCATCCATATTTTCAAAATGGGCATCTCGAGATTGCTCATTTATCTAAGTTGCATTTATCTTTCCTAAAACTGTGTTCATATTTCATCACCATCTAGTTTTCAGAAAGATGGAGGAAAGACCACAATTGAAGGAAAATCCAAGGGAAAGAGCTTCTAGATTGGAGCAGGAAAGAGAGTCTTCCAGGCCATCTGGGTGAATCTGAGTTGGCTTAATATGTTAACCAAAATCCTAAATATCCCCCTCTGTGCTCCTTGTTTCTGAAATTCTGGCAAGGAATTGAAGCTTTTCCCACTCTTGTTGCTGCCTCAGATTTAGCTTATGTAACGATTAACCATGGATCTTTTTTAATGGGGACTTTTCAAGCACTGTTGTGGGAAAAGATCTGTGAATATCTTTTGTTGTGATGATGTTTCTTGTCAGGTCAGAACTTGGACTCATCACAACTTGGACTGACAGCAATCTGACTCATCTTCTTATACCTCTTCTCTACTGTAGGTACTAAAACTTCCATTCCCACAACCTTTAACTGTCTGAAATGGTGCACCATAAGGCAACATTTTTTGAAGTGAGGTACCTGAAATTGGATAACATATAGAATGCATCCAAAATATGCGACCTATGACTCCTGAGGGATTGAAAATTGGGGACGTTATGTCTTCTTCAGCTCTGTCAGTCTGCTGCTACAATCACAAATGCTAATTTTGAACTTCCTGTGGGAGTTTCCCTCATTCCCAAGCAATGTATTATCAGGGGAGAGTTGATAAGAGTTAACTAAAACTAATAGCTTTTCTGCAGAGAATATTTCTATAGAACCACCACACTAAACACTAAGAAAATGTTGCGCACAATTGATCAAATTACAAAAAAACCCAAACCTCCAGTAATCCAGGATCCCAAAATTCTTATTTTAGAGAAAATATATTGCCCCCTCTTCTTGTTTAGCAACAGCAGTTGGTTCCTCAAATTGGAAGCAAACACATAACCAAGAGGGATGGAAACTGAGAAGGCCATTGGTTGCTGTCATCTCATATAGCTCAATTTCTCCTCTATAGCAGAGGTATTAAATTTCATTTCATTGAGGGTCACATCAGCATTATGGTTGACCTCAAAGAGCCAGGTGACTGGGTGGGTGTAGCCAGCTCAACCTGGCTGGCTCAACATCACTCACATTGAGGGCTGCCTGGGGGGGGGGGGGCAGGCAAGGCTGAGAGAGGGGATCTGGACATTTCCAGTGGAGGAAGGCAAGACCAGTTGAGGGCCAAAGCCTTGTTCACCAGAGGAGCCTCACTGTGCCCCTCAGGCCATGAAGAGAACCCTTGGATGGCAGCATGGGCTGCCCAGAGTCCTGGGCAGTGGAGGGCAAGCACCCAGCCTAGCTCTTGAGCTCCTGGGGCATGGGGATCTCACAGCCCAGTCCAGCCCAACTCCACTTTCCTGATGGGGTGCCCAGCCATGCTTAATCATTGAGGCCGCTGCTACTACCAGTGCTGCCACCGGGTGAGATGGGTGAGGTAAGGCGAAGTGAAGTGAGAATCTGTGAGGATTCCGATCATTTCCAATGGTCTGAACTAAGACCAATTCATTAGTTCTGTTGGTGTAGCCAAGTATATGTTCCCCTGAACAGCCTATATCTATAACCCTCTTAATTTACAAAAATATAAGTGATGGTCTGCATTATGAAATGGTTGTTTCAGCCATGTATATACGTCATTTATTTCTTGTTTGTTTGGGAGTGGCATTCATGTGGGCGAAAAGACTCCAAATAAAAGCAATGTATGACATTCCCATTACAAAATGAAAGGTGGTATTTATTGCATTTATTAATGACTCCTAAAGTAAAGCAAGCTAGTTAGGAGTATAGAACTTGGCAAATGCTGCTGAACCTGCAAGAAACTCTTCGCCAGAAGTTACTTCTTCCAAATGGCAGACTGGAGGCCAGGGGATTTGGAGCTTCCAAATGCTGCCTCAGCCTGCCCCTGCATCAGCTTTGTGTACCTGGTCGTAAAGCACAGGACAGCCAAAGCTCATGGCCCAAGTGCCCTCACTGCTCCACCATGTTCCCAGGGAAGATTCACGCATGGCAGCTGCCATTCATGCATGTCCCACTTAGCACCATCTCCAGTCCAGCCCAGCCCTTTGTGTGGCTCTGCAAGTGTCCAACTGGCCTCTGGCCCAGCCAATTGCAGAAACGAGAGGCGGCAGAGCATAAGAGGAGGAAGGTGGCAGCTCTGAACCAGCTATGGAGCAATCTGAACACTGTCAGCCAATCCACATCAGCAGTAAGAGAGGGCATGTCATTGAGTAACTTTTGGGTCAACAGGGATTGGCCAGTCGTAGCAAGGGTTAACCAATCAGATGAAGCAGGAGAACAAATGAATACAGAGAAGTGGTATGCAGCTAGGTGAGGCCTGGCAAGAAAATGAGCTGCAGCTGTTGCCGAGCATCACCAGCCCAGAGTGCTTGCTATCTCCTGTACATGTACTCAGGGAGAGCACTGTGCTGGAGACCAGATGTGGCCCATAGGCCTTGAGTTTGACATGTCTGGTCTATAGTATCATGTGCCTAACCTGTTTCCCCACCTTTTTTTTTTTTGCTCCCTTACAGGGTGGAGATATTGCTTAAGCAAGCTATCTCTTGCTGACTGCTTTTCTCCACAGCACAGTACTTCCCAAAAATGCTAACTGCAAGTAAACAAGTTCAGCTCTGTGAGCATCATGGGTTGATTAGAAGCCTTCAGCAGGCTTGGGCTGCTACCTGAAACTGACCAGATCTCAATTAATTTCAACTGAAGGCTTTTGTTGTTAGGCACATGAAATTTGGTAATACATGCATGCATTGTAGGAAAAAATATTATTTTTTAAATTATTAATGTCATATTTTTAAATGGTTACTAAACCAGGTAGCTGCTAAACTAGGAGTGACTTTACTTTTAAGAAATCTTTTAATTAGCAGAATAATTAACAATGAAAAGGGAATTGTGGGTCATGAAATTCAAAGTATCTGGAAGTCACCAGCTGGTCTAGCTCTTGTATAAATCTCTATTAATTTATATGCAAATACCTTAAATGCTATACACAAGACCCCAATATAATTTATCTTATCCCACTCTTATTCTATTCACCTACTGATTCCTGATATTATCCCTAGAATATATGCTTGCTATGGAGAATATTTTGGCATAGATAAATGAACATGTTGAATTCTTTTGGTTAAAAAATATTTTAGAAAATCAGCTAATTAGGTTTAAGCATTAAATTGAGTTTTATTCTAAAGACCTTTTCAAGTAAAAATACCAGTCAGATTTTACATTGTTTACTGTAACATGACTGCTAACCAGCTACATTATTAATTATACTGGGATTGTATAACAATAGTATGGACAGAGTTGAACCACACAGAATTTCAAATATTAATTTAGTATTCTCATTTGTATTCAAGTCAGGAATGATGTATGCTAACATTTGATAGCACAGGTAAGTTCAACCACCAAGGTTATCCTAGTTCTTCAGTGTGAAAAGAAGCAAAATAAAATGATATGGGAACATACAAAAGAAAAAAAAATGCTGTTCATGCTTTTCATTTTCTCAATCTAACCTACAACCCTGAACTCTCTGTCCCCATATAGGTCCTAATGAGGTATAAGCCTATTTATCTTCCAAGCTCAAACAAGGCCAGTCATATCCTATCTCTTCCTAAAGGCCCACAAATATATTGGGCTTTATATTTTAGTAATAAGAGTTGTACTGCAATTCTTACTGCAGCTGGATTCACTATGAGTAAAATATTGCATAATATTGCAGTATAAGCATCAGGTTAATTACTGGATATCCTTTTATTGAATAATAAGCAAACTCTCTTATATGTATATAGGAACTATTTCAGATAAAGCCCTGGAAAAATGGTTTTTTTGGAGTTAATGATACATGTATAAGTTAGCAGTGATAATCTGACATTTCATACATCATTGATAATGATTTTGTTTATAGCCAGCAGGCATACGGGAGGATGTATGTGTTTTGACACCAAGTCAATCTCTTTTTTTCCAAGACTGAAGTAATCCTATTCCTTGCTGCATATTTCAATAACCTGTTTCAGATTATTGCTATTAGATGACTCCAACTAAAATTTAAAGTTGCAGATGAGGTAGTTTTCTTTGTAAAATAAGAGTGTGCTATTTTTTTTTAAAAAAAGACAAAATGATGAAAGACAAGGAACATACTTTAAAGAACACAGGTAAAACTGATTTCTCCCCTGCGTGCTAGACTTGAAGCAATTAAAAGAGGCACAGAGGAATTCAAGAACTTCTGATAAATTGTATTTATGTAGATACGGTAAGAAGCTATTATAAAAGAATTTGAGCAACTGCTGTGTATCAAATGCAGGTTCTATTTATAACAATCAGTGTTCACATTTCTTGCATTAAAAAAAATCTTACGTGTGGTTACCTTCTGAGTTAGAGATTCAGTTTCCAGCTGATCTTTGTTTTGGTAATGGCCTGATCTAGTATTATGTTGCTTAACTTTTGATTGGATGAGAACTTTACTAGTATTCGCATTTATTTTTCTAGCCACAGTTGGTACACATATCAGAATGTATCACCTATCACATACTTCATGTCAATTATGGCGTTTCAAACTGACATAGCTTGCAAGTTATCTATATCTTTTGGGGGGTCTTTTTTTGATGGGAGGGAATTACAGATTAACAGAGTTGGAAGGGACCTTGTAGGTCACCCTACACCATTTCTGACAAATGGCACTCCATTAGAATTAGTGTTGACCCATGTTGACTATGTTGACTAGTTCTGATTAAAGTTTTCGTGGGAAGATTTCAGAAGTAGTTTGCCATTGCTGCCTTCTTCCTCGGGCAGGGACAGCGGAACTGACACAAGGTCACCCAGTTGCCTAATGCCTAATGTGGAACCAGAACTCATTGCAAGGCCCAGCCTCTGCCTTTAATCAAGGAAGTAAAGACTCTTGAAACTTAACATTTCAAAAGGAATCTTTTATTGAAAAAGGAGTGATAGCTGGACAAAAGCAAAGCAGGATCTGGGGTCCTTAAGGCAATACAATAGAAATAAAGGAAATTAGAGTCTGTCCCCACACAACAGATGTGGAGATGTTTTTGTAACAGATGCTCTGGGAAAGTGATAAGAAGTCTTTCTCAGACTTGCTTTCTGAGTGATGCCATCCACATGGCCCTCCAACGAAAGGTGAGAAAATGCCAGGCCTCTAGGCACCAGGCTAGAAGTTATAAAGCAATTAATTATATGGTACAGAATATATAGGAAAGAATGATAGAAAAGTCTATGTCAGGGTTCCAAATAGCATCCAAAAGTAAATCAGAATCCAAGGCAAAGTATTGCTCAAAGTTCCAATTTATTAAGACATCTGGGAAAACCCGAATCTGAAAGCTTCCAGGTTTTCCCCACCTAGTTGAAAGTTCAAGATCTTGCCCCACACCCACAAATCCATCACATGGTCCAATCTCCCACTGCCATGCTGGCAGTTTCACCCATCCAGTTCCAGTCAGGTGCAGAGGTGCAGAGATGCAGAGATAAAGGATGACCTTGGCTTTCTAGAAGGAATTTTGTTTTGACTACATGGCATCTAACTCCATACAATCCCCCTCTCATTTTCCCACAACAGAAAATGCAAAGTAGAATAATAGAAAATGTGGTAGGCCAAAGATCCAAGAGGGATATGGCTCCAGGACTGACAGTCTAAAGGAAGTATAGCCACACACCGCTCTTCCCCTGAAGAATGGCAGATTCACAGATATGACACTCATGGAAGCCTGGTTTCTAGCTTACTCCCTTAATCCCTACACACAACTAGCTCTTATACCTTGATTACAACTCAGTTATCCTATTGCAAATAGCTTATAAGTGGTATGGAAACTTCAAAAAATATATGGCACTTTGAAACTATTAGAACTGCCTGGAACTCATGTTACAAGAGCTGCGCTAAACCAAATTTTTATTGGCTAGATTAATAACCTATTCTCAGTCAACTGAAGTGGATGGTGAGCATTCATGCTTAATGGCTATGGAGAGTCTCAGTCATCCAGATCATGATTGTCCCCAAGGTGCTTTTTTCAAAAGGCAACTGGACTGTCTTTGTTTTTCACTGAAGACATTTGTTTCTTATACAGGAAACCTTCCATTCTCCACTATTCAATCAGAACTAAAGAAGCTTCTTGGATGAGAAATGAAATATCTTCAAAGGAGAAACAAAGGAAGTCCAGTTGCCTTTTGAAAAAAGCACCTTTGGAACAAGATTACCAAGTCACCATAGGTTCTCGTCATACACAAAACAGCCTTTAGAGATAGTACCTTGGCTGACCTACAAAAAGCTAAGTAATATTTGACGTAGGCTGGAAGCTTTATCCTAGAAAAACGCAATATAAAATATAAAATCATATCAGTGTTAATTTTCAAAAATAATATGAACATTTCTATCTGTCACCAGCAATCTGGATAATCTTGGGCAGGGTATGTATTAACACAGGGGTGTCAAACCTTAAAGGGAGGGATACGGGCACTCTCTTACAAGGTAAGGCTGAGGAGTTCAGTCAATTTCTCGCAGATAAAGTGGCTCGGCTTCAGGCAAACCTGGACTCCAATTGCGCAGAGCCAGCCAAGGTACCAGGGGAGGGTTTTGAGCGACATCGTTGGATTGATTTTCAGTCTATTACCCCTGAGGAAGTGGACAAGGCCATTGGAGCAGTGAGTGCCTCCACTTGTGTACTGGACCCGTGTTCCTCCTCGCTGGTCGCGAACAGCAGGGAGGTGACACGGGGCTGGATCCAGGCGATAGTGACTGCGTCTCTCCGGAAAGGGTCCTTCCCCCCCCCTTTAAAGGAGGCAGTGGTGAGACCCCTACTGAATAAACTGTCCTTGGATCCAGCCGTTTTAAATAACTATCGTCCAGTCTCCAACCTCCCCTTTGTTGGGAAGGTTGTTGAGAAAGTGGTGGCCTCTCAGCTCCGTCAGTCCTTGGAGAAAACCAATTATCTAGACGCCTTCCAATCTGGTTTCAGGCCTGGCTACAGCACGGAAACTGCTTTGGTCGCACTGACCGATGATCTCTGGAGAGCCAGAGATGGGGGCCGTGCCTCCATTCTGGTTCTCCTGGACCTCTCAGAGGCCTTCGATACCATCGGCCATGGTATCCTGCTGCGGCAGTTGCGAGAGGTGGGGGTGGGAGGCACCATTCTATGGTGGTTCTCCTCCTACCTCTCGGGCAGGTTGCAGTCGGTGTTAGTTGGGGGACAGAGGTCAACCCCTAGGCCCCTTATTTATGGGGTGCCGCAGGGGTCAGTCCTGTCCCCCCTCCTGTTCAACATTTACATGAAGCTGCTGGGAGAGATCATCTGACGGCACGGGATAAGATACCACCAATATGCGGACAATACTCAGTTGTATCTGTCCGCCCTGTGCCAGCTCAGTGAAGCAGTTGATGTGATGTGCCAGTGCCTGGAGGATGTGAGGGTCTGGATGGGGGTGAACAGGCTGGCTCTCAATCCTGACAAGACTTGTGTTTTTTCCTCCCACAAATTGGCTAAGTATCCCATCTCTCAGGCTGGGGGGTGAAATTATACGCCCCTCAGACAGGGTTCGCAATTTGGGAGTCCTCCTGGACCCACAGCTGACTTTAGATTACCATTTGTCGGCTGTGACCAGGGAGGCATTTGCCCAGGTTCACCTGGTGCACCAATTGTGTCCCTACCTGAACCGGGAAGATCTTACAACAGTCACTCATGCCCTTGTGACCTCAAGACTGGATTGCTGCAACACACTCTATATGGGGCAGCCCTTGAAGAGCGTTCGGAGACTTCAGCTGGTCCAGAATGCAGCCGCGCGAGCAATCGTGGGTGCACCTCGGTACATCCACGTTACACCTATCCTCCGCGAGCTGCACTGGCTACCTATTGGTCTCCGGATACGCTTCAAGGTGCTAGTTATCACTTATAAAGCCTACATGGTATTGGACCTGGGTACTTGAGAGACCGCCTTCTGCCGATTACCTCCCATAGACCCATTAGATCCCACAGATTAGGGCTCCTCCGTATTCCATCTGCCAGCCAATGTCAGCTGGCGACTACTCGGAGGAGGGCCTTCTCTGTGGCTGCTCTGGCCCTTTGGAACGAGCTCCCCATGGAGATTCGGACCCTCGCCACCCTTCGGGCCTTCCGGACGGCCGTGAAGACCTGGCTGTCCCAGCAAGCCTGGAGTTGAGTCGTCCCCCCATTCGAATTTGCTGTGTCTGCTGTGTTTTTAAATCGTCTGTATTGTGTGATTGTTTTTGTCTTACTTTTTCTAATTGTTTGCCTTCCCCTGGCCTTTGTTCAGCCGCCCTGAGTCCCTTCGGCCTACAAATTGAATAAATTCCAATTCCAATTCCAATTTCATTGAGGGCCACATCAGGGTTGTGTTTGACCTCGAGGGGCCGCAGTTGGAATGACCAGGTGGGCGTGGCCAGCTCAATGTCACTTGTGTCGGAGGGCTCTGCCACCAAAAATGGCTTCCAAGCTTTATTTTTGGCTGTGATGGCCTCCTGCAACCCTCTGCCAGTGAAGCCAGAGCTCGGGAGAGCCACAGGTGACCCTCTCGAGCTCTGTTTTTAGCTTTGACAGTATCCTGCAACTTTCTGCACAGGCACTACAGGCTAGTCCTTTGCTGTTTCCAGGGTGGGCCCGCAGGCCAGATCTAAGCACTCTGTGGGCCAGATCTGGCCCCCAGGCCTTTAGTTTGACACCCCTGTATTAAGGTCTTCATTTTGCCCATAAAGTACTCTCCCCTTTTAAGTACAAAAATCTTACAACTTTTTATATGATTTTCTTTTTCTTTAAATATATGGTACGTGCATGGACCAAAAGCGTGCTTAATGTTCTGGATCACCGTACCTGTATGGTACTACAGATTTTATTTAATTATAATGTGATTGAAAAGCCAGTGTTTTAGCTAACTAATGCTGAACTTTGAAGCCGACAAGAAATCTGAACAGACTATGAAATAATGAAACTGGAAGAAAGCAGTGAGGTCTTAAGTTAGCTATTCTGAAAGCGAGAAAAAGCTGGACTAGAAGCAATTTCAAGCTAACATCTGTGTTAGTGAGCCTGGAATGTAAAAATGCAATAATGTGAGTGGGCCTAATTTTCATAATGAGATTGTAGGGATCATGGTGTGAAGAATACTCCATGCTGTGAATATGCTGTCTTAATATTTTCCACAGAAGATCTGACGGTAGGAATTCTTCATATACTACACATTACATTAAAAATAAAAATCACTTCTTCTGATGTTTATGGTGCTATGCAGTGTTTCAGACATTTATGAACAATATAGAGGCTTTATTTATTAGCTTCCCTCTGTTTATTTAACTGTCCTGCTGGTTGAATTTGAAGGTCTCAATTGTAGAAGTTTCATTTCATAAATTAACTTATTTTGGGACACTTATTTTAAAAAGTCTTCATGCCAACATGGTTTCAAGAACACTGATAGCAGTATCTTTTAAAAAATCCCTTTAGCAGTTAAATAAAAATCTGAATCACTGGTGTAACTGATATCTGTCTTTTCCTCTAAGGTCTCCTGGTGGGTTCTTTTTGAAAAGTCGTCATGTTTGGGCACGGAATACAAATAAAATATCTCGGTTTGAGGTCTTTTGATGCTTCACTTTCTTGGCATGTTTCATGCACAGCACTTTATTGAATGCTTTGTACTCTCCATCTATGCACACATCAAATTTTCATGCACCCCCCAAATCCATTTAAAACCCTTATTTAGCATCACTTGAATAATGCATTCATTTTCTTTTATGAAAAAAAAACTGCATAGGAGAACAACATATACTTAAGTCATTGGCATTTGGACTGCTTGGTGCATTGACAAAGCACAACCCTGCTTGTTTGCTGCTGACAAAAAGACAAAGGCAAGGAATGGTGAGTTGGGCATCTTTTATATGCTCTTCTTACGTAAATCAAGGCCTTAAAAGACATGCCATTTTGAGATTCAAGGGTGCATGAAGTTTGAACATGCTATTCTTAATTTAATGTCAGCTTGGTGTAATTGGATCAGAGGGAAAGACTTCTTATCTTTAAGTCCAAGTGCCCTTTCCCAAAGATCTAAGCCATCTTTTTTTTTTTCGTCCAAACATTTCATTTTAAAACATTCTGCATTTATGGTAGAAAACTAGACTTGACATGTTTTAAATAAAACAAACTACTTAAAAGATTCCATTCAGTTATCCTAACCTTGGAATTTTATTCAGTACCAGTTGATAACCTGGTGTTGCCCTTTCGGGACCAATGGAAAAAGAACTGGAGAAAAAAATTTGGAACTTTGTTACTATATATGTTGACAGCAACAAGATTATTGTACGCACAAAAGTGGAAGGACACTTCGATACCTACCATGGAAGAACGGTTGCAGAAGTTGATGGAGTTGGCTGAAATTAGATTACTTGATTAAAGAAGAGAACTTAAGAACTTTTGTTTCCACATGGAAACTGCTTCTGAACTTCATGGTTGATGTGGAAAAGAATGTAACTTTCACTTTGGGTTTTATAGATTAGATTTTTATAGAAATGTTCATATTATTATGGAAAAACAAACAGCTGTGATTTGATGCTAACGCCTTCTACTGCAGAAAGAATTGGAAGTCAATACTTCTTTTTCTTTCCTCTACCTTTTCTAACTTCTCTTTCCTTTTCCCCTTCCCATTCACTGCTCTTTTATTTAATTTGTATTTTATAATATTTTATGACTTAATAATGTTTTTCTTTAAATAAAAGAAACCCTAGAGTCGGACACGACTAGACAGGAAAACCTTTACATAAGGATAAAAAAGATCAGTGATATAGCTTTCTGTTGGATGATGCCTTTTGGATCTTATTTCAATATCAGCCGGCAAATTGTTTTAATTTCATAGATCCCAGGGAGTCATGGGAGACATCTGGGGGTTTTAAAACCACACTTTAGAAAACACTGCAGTAATCCCAGTTCATGAACTATTTTGATGGCGGAATCTTTCAGGTTGTTCTCACCTGCAAAGAAATTTCTTGGTTTTTTCCCCCATCATCCTGTTGGACTAATTGTCAGTTTTATTTGTTTTTAATGCTCAATCAACCAAGCTTTGCACATTCACAATGCCCAGAACAGGTTTTTTTAAAAATTGGGTGGCCTTACAAGTGTGTCGGGGGGGGGAGAGGGAGAGGGAGAGGGAGAGGGAGGGAGGGAGGGAGGACGGGAGGGAGGGAGGGAGAGAGAGAGAGAGGTTACTATTGTTGTGTTGCTTATTATTCCTATTGCTTTGTTCTTTTTCTCTTTTGACAATGTCAAACCACATCTCCATGTGCAACCACACATCTCTATATTTCTAAAGGCTATTAAGTTAATTGTCATCAAATCAACTTTAATTCCTAATGAATTAGTAGATCTACTCTATTTGTAACCTAAGAGAAATATACGGATGGCAAGAACAGGGAGATGATACTTTCGTACAACTGTTCAATTTGGATAGCTGGTACAAATTCCCGATTCATTCATTCATTCAGTTTTAGATTGCAAAGAGGCCCAGTAGTATACATTTCCCTCAGATAACCAAATGAATAAGTAGCATTTATGGATGATAAAGGCAATGCTGAATGCATGGCCATATTTCCTATGCAGAATGTGTCCTTCAAGGAACTGAATCCTTTACAATTTTGTAATGGTATTCCTGCAAAATTCTGAATGAAAAACTACTCAGCTGGACTCAGCCGTTGCCCTAGGTTTACTTTATGTGTCATGCAACATAGGTTGAGTAAGTCATGGTTAAGCTACACATTACTTGCAAATACGTGGGTGCCTGCTGTCATATCAGAAGTTACTTATTCTTATTCTTATCTGCAATTTTTGCTGTCAGTTACATTAATCTCTTGCAATCACCGATACACAAGTCACCACTTAAGCAATTATTACTCAAAGACAGATAAAATATGTTTACCTTTTTCAGTAGTTCTAAAGTGCCTAAAAGCAACCAAATTCAAAAACCCCAAATAGGGCATTTTGTTTTCTTTTACAAAGGCACCTTGCAAACTGTCATTAGATAAAGCCATCTGTCTTACGTATCTAACAATAATGCAATCAAAGACTTATGTCTTTCAAAGGAAAGATATAAACACAATTTTATGTTGCCTCAAGTGAGGTCTGAGCCATTAGTGGTTATTGTAATGCCCACATTTATTTAAGCCTTTTTTTTTTCATCAGTCATAAGTGATAGAAACATAATACTGAAATATCAAAGTCTCTTTTCTTTAGTCAGCAAAAAGCTAATGTGCAGAGGCTGGTTGATTGAGTCTTAAATGAAATTGTATCTAGACTGTAAGATGCTATTGCCCACTAAAGTAGCTTTCCTAGAGTTGTCCCACTGATTTAAATTCATTTGTTTCATATTAAAGAACTATGTTAGCTGTCCTTTGGTTGCTACTATTTATTAGCAGTGGAATTACAGTTAAATGCCAGCTCAGAAGCAAACTAGGTATGTCTATAGGCACAATTGGCAATTTAAGCATGCAACAGCATTTTGCAGTTATTAGTCACCCAATTATGCATTTAACTCTAGTTAATTCTTTTGCATATATGAGAAACGAAAATGGATTGTAAACCATAGCTGAGTTTTACTCTATTATTTCAATCAGATGAGACTGACCCAAAGAAACAAAAAAAGTCAATTGAAATTACTTTCCAGTTATAATCCTCTACAGAGTTAACCAAGAGTAAGCCTCATTAAGTACATAGGCCTACCTTTAAAGAAGCATACCTGTATTGTACTATTCCCCTTTGCCCTTCCTTTCTCTTCTTTCTTGTTCCTCTATCACTCTATGCCTTTAAAAGTCATACTCAGTGTTAAGAAATCAGCAATAGGAGATATTTTTTCATGATTATGTCAAGGACCATGATGTTAAACCAATTCTTGCCCCATGATCAAATTGCTGTTACATAAAGTTAAACTGTTTTATGCTTTCCAAATTAAAATCTAGAGGTATGTTTTCCTAAAACAAACAAACATAAATAAATAAATAAAAATAAAAACATGAAATTCACAATATTTATAGTGCCCCAGTATTGGATTGTCTGTCTGTCCAAGTATCTATCTATCTATCTATCTATCTATCTATCTATCTATCTATCTATCTATCTATCTATCTATCTATCTATCTATCTATCTATCTATCTATCATCTATATATATATATATATATATATATATATATATATATATATATATATATATATATATATATATATATATATATATATATATATATATATATATATATATATATCTGTCTATCATCTATCATTTATCTTTCTTTATTTTTACAATCTTAAATGAAAAAAATCATGACTTTTTTGGAAACACATGGAAACAATATGAAATGTTGCTCATTTTATTATTCTTAAACACATGTGATAGAGAAAGAATATCTAACACCTATTCCAAGATGGCAAGTGCAACTGCATAACCATGCCCTGTTCCTTCTTTCACAGGTGCTACTTTGATTTCAGCAGGGATGGGTTCCTGCTAGTTCTAATCTCTTCTATAGAAGAGGTTCCACAAATCTACCATGCCATTTAGAACTGTTCCAGCTTCCTCCCCCCAACCATCTGCAGCACGCTTGCCCCGCCCACCTCTCACTGATTGGCTGGCTCACCAATCGCCTCATCTGCCTCTAAGAGTCCTATCTAAACGTTTAAGTCTTAAAGCTGTCAAGTTTGAACATCCCTGGGTTTTTTTTCTAAATGGTTAGGGGTGCAAAGGTCTTGTAACAGTCACATGACTGCCAAGCCACTCCCACCCGGTCACATGGCTGGCAACCCATTCCCACAAAGCAGGCCACACTTACAGAAGAGGTTCTAAAAAATTTTGAAACCCACCACTGGATTTCAGGCAATTCATATACTCTCTGCTTTGACTTTTTTGAGTATTCTGCTAATCCACAGATATCCCTGAGCCTGAACATGGATCCTATATTTATAGAAGTGCTGAATCAGTTGTTCTCTCTTTTTTTCTGAAAGCCCTATGGCAGACACGTTCATGATTCTTTCCATTCCAAAAACAGTGGACCTTTGAATTTGGCTGGTATAGACACATGTTTCATTCAGTTTGGTTTCTTTAGGTCAGAATCTATCAACCATCATATTTCCTTTAGGAACAGCACAAAAAAGCATGGGAAACTATAAAAAAAATCAAATCCAGGGAAAATGAAAATAAAATATTTGCTTTTAATTTGCCTTAGTGCAGATGCAAACTCATGTTGCCACGGTGGTGTCATGTGACATATTGGGACTTTCCTCCCCTTTGCTGTGCCGTGTCTGGGTATGGCCAGTGCGTGACGCATCAGGCCCCCTGGCCGGGACCTTAACAATCCTGCCTTAGTGAATGATCTTCTGAGGTTTTAAGAATTTATTGTATGAATTAATATGTTAAAGATTTTTGCATTGGTAAATTTAAAAAAGCAATTGAGGAAAAGTGTATTTTCACATAAGAAAAAATATTCCCTTCAGCAATAGAATATTCCCAATGGTTATGCTTTTTGTTCTCTGTTGAAGGAAAATAGCATCCATATTACATATTTTAAATCATTAAACATCTTTGAAACCTATGGTATTATTAAGAAAGTTCAACTGTATCTCAATAGAAATAAAAAGTTCATTATTAAGTAGTCATGTTACCAATATAAAGTTTGCAATGTAAAGTTCATTATTAAAGATTCAGCTTGATTTCCCTAAAGGGACCAAACTGAGAGCTTCTGGTAACATTCCTCAAAATACAAAAATAAACAAGGGTTTCTGTCAAGTCTTTACATCAATTAATGGAAAATATATTAAAACAATGCTTGGTACAATACATCCCAAATGAGACATTTAGAAAATGTAATTGTTACATTGATGTCCAGCAGATAATAAAAAGTCTTTGATGCTATTTTACACTCAAAGTTTATTCTGGTTGGGACACGGTGATCTTGATGACTCTGATGAGTAATCATTATTTTATTATTGTAAGCAATGTAAGTATTTAATATTTTTGTTTTATTTCCTTATTTTTATTTTGACCAGCTCAAACTGACTTATAAGATTTAGGCAGAATATATACATTGAAAAGAGAAACATGTCTACATCATCACCATCACTATTTATCACCCAAATGCCTGCTCACCTAAAATACCCTACACCTTGAAGAAGACATAAAGAGGATAACAAGGGATTCCTGAGGACAAACATGGATGGAAGCAAACAACAGAGGAGACTATGGGTCCATGGTAGTTGTTTATGTGGTTGCTTTGTACACACTAAAGAATGCCAGGCAATGTAGAATCTATGATTTAAAGAACTTTGAATTGAGTGCAGAGATCTAATTGTAAGTAAAATAGTTACCTAGAAGCTCTCATGCACTAATAATCAAAGCACAATACTCTGTGCCAATAGTGGCTTCTGAACCATAAAAACGGTAGCCCCATGGGGAAATATTTTGCATTTATCTAGACAAGTTATTAAAAAAAGACAGCAACATCCTGTTCCAGTTAGGGACACAATTGATAACCAGCTAAATCAAGTTCCCTTGGCCATGACTTCTGTCTAAAGTTACAAGAGGATCCCTAGTTTCTTTATAGGGATAGGAACAACATCTAGAGACAGCATAGGAGCCATTGAAAAATCAGAATGTTGTAGATAAATGGCAACTACATCTTTTTGGGCTTAACTCTAAGCTTGTTTCTACCCATCTAGACCATCACAACCTCCATACATCCAATTAGGACTTCCATTTCCAGCCTGGCTCAGGGTGAAAAGTTGAATATTATCAAAATACTTTACTCCGAATTAGTGATGACCTCTCCAATGACTTCATACAAATTTAAGAAACTAATTGCTAGCCATGCAGAATTTGATTTATAATCACTTATGTAATTTATGGGTGCCCAATTGCCATATAGCTTTGGGCAGCTTATAACTAGGAACCCATATACAGACATATATACAGACATACACAAGAGAGAGAAAGAGAAAGAGATTGGATGACCCAGGTAATCAATGCAATGCAAGCAAATCACAAAATGCTTCCAGAATCACTTTATTCACAATACCTGAGAACTGGAAGAACAGCCAGATCTTCAATAGTTTCTTGAACAACATACTTAGGGACTGAAAATGGGCTCCTATCTGTGATTAATCATGCTCACTCCTTACTTTTGATGTTGTTGATCTGTTGCTTCACCTGCTTTATTTCTTGGAACTCTTCAGTAAACTGGGAAGTACTCAGGAGCCGATGCAATCAAATTGTTTTGTTTCTGCTGCTCTATGACTGTAAAAAATGTTTGGTTTGGTTTGGGTTGGGTTGGTTTAAAGACTGCTTGGGACAAATTCCACCCAATGCCTTAGTCACTTTTTTCTAACTTAAAAATCCCAAAATACAGTATGTTAACATCTCCACTTGAAGAATTTGCTCCTATCCACTTTATTGTGGGTTTTTATTGCACTTTAAATTTCCCAACATGTCAGTATCCACTTTGATATGGAAAAGCCAAATGCATTATATTTCGAAGGCAGATGCATCACAGAAATCTATAAACCTGTGTTATGATTTCTTCTGCCTGATTCACACTCCCTTTCTTTAAAAATGTTAATACAGATTTGCCGTCTCTCGCTTCCATTGGTACTTTACACATCATAATACTTTAAGGGATAAAGCAGTATCACTGTTTCTTAATTTTTTATGCAATCTCACTCCTTGGTTATTCCTCTCAAATTGCTTTTTTAGTAGTCAGAATTTATATTTTAAATATTCATGCAAGATTAGGCTTCCTATAGTTTCAAATGCCTTTTACATTATGTTTCTAAGAAATGAATTTTCTCAATGTTTCTAAGTAGACTGTTCAATCGAGCTGTCTCCAGGTATGCTGTTTCAATTCTATCCAGGGTATACAAACAGTTATGAGTGGTTTAAACCAACCAATTGGAAGAAACATAGCTGAGAATGGCTGATTTAAACATGAAGATGGAAAATGAATTATTAGCATAAAATGTGAGAATCTTCTTCTTGACTAAACTAATATCTATTCAGACTACTAGAGCTTCAGTCCCATAGCTGCATAACTAAGCATTCCTAAACCTAATGCTTTTGAGTATGTCCTGGAATGCTGGGCATTAGACTATAAAAGATAGAAAGAGACACTGGAGACATCAAGCTGGAATATTGATTGATCTCGCCTTCAAAGGAGAAAAAAATAACTTCTCAAAATTTCAGGTCTATGGATTGTACTGAACAACTAGATTTCTTCTTCCGAAAGGATGCTTTTGTCTTACGTGTGCTGCAGTGCGAGAACTGCTCTGGAGATGGAACAGGTACCGTATTCATTTCATACCAGTGAGGCATGGATCACTGACATTGAAGTCACACAGCCTAAGTTTGGTGAATGGGCTAACTTGGAGGTTGCCCATAGCAATCAGTGAAATCTAGGAATACAGTTTTATTTTGAGTGTGTGTGAGTCCATGGGTGTGAGATATTCCTGAAGAAGGAAAGCGTTGTGACCTAGGTTTCACCAAATCACGAATCAGACTCCTTGTCCCAACAAAACCCCTTTTTATTAAGTTAATGCAATTCCTCTCATTCATTCTCAGCAAAGTCCCGGCAAAGGCAAACTGTCTTTCAAGGGTGAATTTATAACCACAGACCTTATCAGGTTTGGAGAGTTGCCAGACCGATAGCTTCCAAATACCATGCTGTATAAGAAAATACTTGGCAAGGAGTCTCTGAGAGTCATGAACAAATCTTCAGACTAATTAAGAAAACTAATTTTCTCCTGCAAACGTTCATTCCTCTTTATTCCCTATGGGAGGGACCATTCACCTCCACTTGTGCCTTTACTTCCGAGTTGGCCCTTGTTCCTTAACTGTTCCCTTCTCCTGGCAGCTCTGTGCATGTGCACATTGGAAACAGGCTCCAGCTGTTCTTCTGCCCCACTGAACTCTGACTCCAAAGGCAGCTGATAACTGTCAAACAGCTCTGGCCCCATTTCTGCCTCTGACACAGAATACTCTTCAGAGTCTTCCCAGGACTCCAGAACTGGCCCATGTTCCTCCCCAACCTCCTCACTGCCTGAGTCTGCCACCAGCTCCGCTGGCTGATGGCAGACCACAATATTAGGAAGGCCAGGAAGAAGGCGAGAATGCCCTAATTCAAGTGATTGCTATTATTAATGGTGAAGATTGGGGAAAAACATTTAAGATCCAGTAGATCTAGATGACTGTGGGCTATTAGTCCTCTGGAGTCTCCTACCTGTATCACAAGCTGTGGCCTGGTCTACTTATGATCTTCCCTGGTGGCACTGCTGCTAAAAACCAAGAACTCATTTATCCAGCTGAACAAGCACCTGGGTAGGTGAGCTGATGGCATGAAGATGATTTAGCTATACTAAATTGCCATTGGACGATCAAGTGATCTCTTTGGCTATGACCGCCTATTATCTTTTTTTTTTTTTTAGTTTATCATCTACATCCTTTCATATGATATTAAATAGTATAGCAGAGCAGATAGTAGAATTTCTGCTTTTATTGGAGGGCACTTTCAGATACTTTGACCAAGAATGCACAGACATATTTTCCTGAAAATAAGACGTCCCCGGATAATAAGCCAAATCAGGCTTTTTGAGCGCATACACTAAAATAAGCTGTCCCTCAAATATAAGCCCTCCCTGAAAATATTGCAACACAGTAACAGCCATGAGGCGACTACACGCGCCGCCTCCTGCACCTCAAAAATAATAAGACCTTCCCAAAAATAAGACCAAGTGTTTATTTTGGGGAGGGGCAAAAGAAGGGTCTTATTTTTGGGAAAATACGGTATATATATACATAGACATATCTGTACATATTAGTTCCATCCACCACAAAACAAGATTTTTCTCCTGTAAAACAATTACATTAGTGAAAACAATTGATTGCTTTCAATCACATTGATCCAAAGATGATTAATCTACAAAAAAGGTTCTAAGTATGGCTGTATGAATTTATCCTAGATTAGTTGCAGTCGGTCAATGTAAATGAATCAGAATGAAGTTTACTCCTTCATTCACAATTGAGAAATCGTTCCTATTTTGATACCTCCAGGATTTGAATTTTTTTTCTTTTTTGTTGACCTTAGGTTCTTTCCATATCTCTTATCTATTACTTTCTGGAATCAGCATTTATAGATATTCCAGTAGGCAGAGTGAGTTATTAAATTTCCTAGAGGGCTTAATAATAGTTCTTTCCAAAATGACAGCTCAGCAAGGCTAATGTTATTTTCTATAGAGGTCTCCAGCATTTAGTATAAAGCTATACACTATCAAATCACATTATTGCACAGGATCAAGCCACCTGTAAGTTTATACTTAATACAACTGAGTATTATTTTGATGATTTATTTGGGTGGATTCCTCATTTATAAATTTGTATTAACAAAGAAATACTTCTTAGCTACCTTAGGAACCAAAAATATGAAAAATGAATAAAGTATATAGTTCAAGACAAGAACTGTTGTCCATATTGGATAAAAATAAACTGCATATTTCTATATTTTCAGTGTTTTAGGCATTACTGCATTCCATATCTCACTATTCCATACTCAGGTCAGTTCAATTATTCTTAGCCTATTGAAGAGGGAAATCATTACAGTATATATGTATATACACACATATACACATGTATACTGGATGTATGTATATACATACTGTATATATATAGTGCATGTGTGTGTATCATCTTTATTATTTTAATTTAATATTAATTTTTACTTCTTTTCTGATTTTCTTTTTTCTTTTCTGTACTTTTTGGTTTTAGTCTGTATTAGTTTGTGCTAATGGTGCTCATTTCTATTTCAAAGCCGAAGAGCCAACACTGCCAAAGACATCTCTGTGGTCATGTGGCCGGCATGACTAAATGCAGAAGGTGCATGGAATGCTGGTTCCTATGTTTTAATTGCATTTAACATGCTTTTGAACTGTTAGGTTGGCAAAAGCTGGGGCAAATAAAGGGAGCTCATTCTGTTATGCAGCATTAGGGATTCAAACAAACAACATTTCTGATCAACAAACTCAGCATCTTAGCCACTGAGCCACTGTGTCCCCATGTTTCTGACATTACTGAAGCAATATTCTTAAGCAGAGAAACAACAGGCAAGTACTGTAAAGTTAGAGCAGTTTAAACATTCTACCTTTGCTGTTCATTATTGTCAAATTTATATTATGTGGCTAGGTCAAATGCTTTTCAAGAAGTATTCAGTTATCAGTTGATGAGAACATTGGAGTTATTTTGCTCCATGTACAAAGTATAGCCTTTCTCTCTGAGGACTGACTTTTGTTTTCTATGACAACAGCAAAAATATTCAAAGCAAATAGGATTGGTCAGTCCAGGCAATTAAAGAAACATCACATTTCTGTAGTCCTATAGTGAAACTGACAAAAAAATGTAGTGCATAGCTTGTTTCCTCTGGAGATGTCTCACTGGTTTCACTGTACTTCTCCAAACTAAGGTGCATGTTAGGGCTTACGGCAAAATCCTATATAGGAGAATGTGCATAGAAGTGCATTCTCCTGGATTCAACAAGATTTATTGGAAATAAGCCTGAGGCTGGTTTTCTATACCTCCTTCTATGCCCACGTATTTTGGTGGGATATACTTCTCAGTAGACATGTATAAGATTGCACTGTTAATAACTTTGCCAACTAATGGAGTTTCATGTCAGTAAAATTCTTAGTGAGGTGAGTTTGGTTAATTCAATCATTCCCACTAGGCTCATCTAGCTCTTGTATGCACAAGAACAAAACAAAAATACTCTGAATTATATGTCACTTACCTTGCATGGAGTTGGAAAAGATTCAGATAATTACAGTACTACAAAAGCCTGATGTTCTTATTTGTTATTTGCTATTGTGCTTGTAATAGATGGTAATTGGTTTGTGAGTTTCATGCACTCTGTATGTTATTAAGATAAAATTGTTCTCCGCAACTTCTGCTGTCTGTTTTACTACAGCTAATGAAAGCTTAGTTTGAAAAATGACTAATTCAAGCTTCGAAGCAAGATCTTTTTTTGAAACTTTCAAATAGGTGTTACAGTATGAAGGTTTTTTTTTAAATGAAGCCCCTTATGCGGCCACTGTAAGAAGTATTTTAAGATGGAAGTCTCTTCTCACAACTAATAAAGTTGTTGATGAAATTTTCATTAGTGTTTCATCAAGAGGTAGGAAGGAAATTTTAGTTCATTTAATAAATTAATGCATATAAATAGGCTACAACCTAAAATGATTTATTTTTTTAAATGCTATTCAAAATTGCTCCAGAGATCTTTGTTACAGTAGATGGCAGCATGTAACTGATCTAGGGTGATCTTCATAACACTAAATAGAATATGACATTATTAATACAATTAGGAAATTACAAGGCTATAGGTCAGATTGGAAACTCACAGAGGAAAATACAGAGGAAACTCCTTCCATTTTGTTGCCAAAGAAAACCATATAAAACTGAGCTCAGTTGAAAGGAGTCTTCACTTTGCCTTAATCAAACGATTTCTATGATTGGGTGATCAAGATCTAACAACATAGTTTCCCTTTCCAGTACAAAATGTTTTACAGATGGCACCTGGCACCAACAAGGTTAGCTAAAATTAACAAATACCTCCCCAAAATGTTGGAAATGCGAATTAATACATGGAACATTTTACCATTTATGATGGACCTGTGAGGAGGCTAATTTTTTTTGGAAAAAGATCAAAAATTGGCTGGAAGCAATAACAGGGGTTAAAATAAAATGGAAACCTGAAGTTTTTTTTAATTAGGAATAATGTCTGCAAAATACCAAAAAGAAATCCAGTATTCAATATTACATATAATTATGGCGGCAAGGATTGTCTTTGCCCAGAAATGGAAAAACAAACTAACTCCAAGCAAAGATGAAATAATAAGAAAGGTTATGGATTGTGCTGAAATGGACAAACTAACTAAAGAAATCCAGGGAAAAGAAGGATCAGAATTCTACCAGATATGGGATAAATGGTATAGGTGGATGGAGGAAAGAAACAAGAATCAATGAAGGAATATAACAAAACTCAAAAATAATAATTATGAGTAAAATAAGAGGGTTAAGAATGGTGAATGGTGGCTTTGAAACGGAGATGAGCGCTGGCCCCTAGAGTCGGAAATGACTAGCACATACTGTATATGTGACTTTACCTTTACCTTAGATACAGAAACTGTTTGATAATAGGTTAATATGTCTTTTTAGAAATAATATTTGAGGGGCTGTTAGAGAGAAGAGGGAGTTGCCAAAGCACCTGGGGGCAGGATTAGAAGTAACATGAGGAAGAGCTTTAAAGAGAGATTCAGCCTAAAACTAAAGATAAATTTCCTGACAATGAGTACAATTAATCAATGAAACGGCTTCCCTCCAGAAGCTGTGAGTGGTCCATCACAGGAGAAGTTTAAGAAGAGATTGGACAGTCATTTGTCTGAATGGTATAAGAGCTCCTACTTAGGCAGGGGGTTTGATTGGAAGGCCTCCAAGGTCCCTTTCAACTCTATTATTATGAATTCTGTAATATTCCAACATGGACAGATTACATACAGGGAATTTCTACCTCCAAGTGGTTAAAATTCATGACTATATTAATAAGCAGGCTGTGTTGATTTATGTTAATAGCATACTCAAGCTCAGAATTTTGCAATGCAAATCCCTCATTTTTTAAAAAATTAGAAAAAACACACATGCACTTGTTTTAGAACAAACAAGCTATTATGATTGTGAAAAAGTTGCTTTTAAGAACTCTGCATGCTTAAAAAAACACCAGCAGAAAATTTAAACATGTACATTAAGAAGAGTGCACACAGAAATGTGTTTGAATATTCATACACATCTTTTTTTCTCCAAGCATATGAACTGATGCATAAATGTGGCTGAACTATAGTTGTTTAAATGAAAATTCTAGCCAAAAATGACAATGGAATTGCCTATGCATACTTGAAACACAATGTAGCACATCACACATGTGATACTAAATTATGTAGCAGCACATTACTGTAAAACATAAGCATAATTCTGACAATCACTCAGCTTGATATTCATTTGGTAGAATGCAGCATACATAAAGGACCGAACAATCTTACTGAAGCATCAAAATAGATTGCATATTTTTTCTTTTACACATTCTGCCAAGATTCAGATGTTTATTGATACAAATAAAGAGGAAATACTACACTCTGTGAAGCAGATATAAATCTTAGTGATTTCAGTGAACTATACAAGCTCATAAACTGCACAAGATTGCAGCCAAATGCACTGCAGATGCATGACTTATAATCAACACATGTGGCAAATAAGCAGAATAGGAACTAATTTTGATTATCTTGCTTTGATGGCTGGGAGCAAGTAGTGGAATTAAGCTTCTTTATCCATCATCCGGATTCTGGCAATAAATTGAAATAAATTTTGTTGTGCTTGGTTCTTTAATCTTATGCCTTAGCATAATTTAACTCAACTCAGATTATGAAGACCTGAAGCTATGTGATGTATAACAGAAATCCGTATTACAGTAAGAGAGCCTTCAGGCTATTTTCCATATTGGCTCTGGACTTTGCAGATGACAAAGTAGAAAAAAGGATGGGGAATATTCTGAAGTGATATACGTAGAATACACATATGGCCACCATTATGGAGAAAAAATACAAAATCAATAACACGGGCTTCAAATTGCATTGAAAAAGCTCTTGGAAAGCTAGTAAAAATAATCAGTAATAGTTAAATAATATTCCCATAATTTGGAAGGTTAATAGAAATGTAAAGGTAAAGATAAAAGTTTCCCCTTGCACATTCGTGCTAGTTGTTCCCAGCTCTAGGGAGTGGTGCTCATCTCCATTTCAAATCTGAAGAGCCAGCACTGTCTGAAGACATCTCTGTGGTCATCTGACTGGCATGACTAAATGACAAAGGTGCATGGAACACTGTTACCTTCCCACCAAAGGTGGTTCCTATTTTTCTACTTGCACTTTTACATGCTTTCAAACTGCTAGTTTGGCAGAAGCTGGGACAAGTAAAGGGAACTCACTCCGTTACATGGCATTAGGGATACTGCCAACCTTTCTGATCAACAAGCTCAGTGTCTTAGCCACTGAGCTACCTTTATATAGAAATCTAGAATACACTATTTATTTATGAAATTCATATAATATGAATATGAAAAGACATAGATTGTCAATAATGTGACTATCAACTAACCAAATATGACCAAAATCATATCCCGTCCAGTTCCTCAGATTTCATAACACATTCCGTGTGAAGATACTGACAATATTTGAATTCACATACAAATGAAGTCAAGAGATGCCTTCACTCCTCTATGCAATCTGACAAGAAATAGTCCACGTTCTGCAGCTGTACACATTATGGTTCACGTGGCCACTCAGTATGTGGAACATATGGATGATTGGCAAGGAATTTGGCAAGATTCTGTAGAAGTGAGCCTATGGAGCTGACTATGGGTCTGAGTGGTGTTCCTTCTTTGTGTATCTTTGGGAGGCCATAGAGTTTGGGGCATTCTTTGCTGGATCTCTTCAATGATGGGAGAGGCTATTTTCCTCACCAAACAACTCCAACCCTATGCAGAATCCATCACCTCACATGTACAAAACTCATTCCACTTCATAGAAACAATAAAGAAACAAAACCTACAACCCAGCGACCTACTTGTGAGCTTCAATGTCATATCCCTCTTCACCCAAGTGCCTATAAAAGAAGCCTTGACAGCTATCCAGAACAAACACAACCCCCCCCCCCTAAAAACATCCTGGATGTGATCAAGCACTGCCTAACCAACACATACTTCATCCATAATGGACAAAGATACAAAGGGATAGAAGGAGCACCCATGGGATCACCCCTCTCATCCATCATCACAAACTTATACATGGAACATTTTGAAACTGACACCTTAGATAAATCTGAACCCAAATCCAAACTCTGGCTTAGATATGTTGATGACACTTTCGTGATTTGGCTACATGGGAAAGAAAAACTGTACAACTTCCTCACACATCTCAACAGCCTACACCCCAAAATACAATTCACTATGGAAATAGAAGCAAACAATCAACTTCCCTTCCTGGATGTCCTAATCTACAAAAAACCCAATGGCTCCCTAAGACACATCATCTACCAGAAAAAACCACACACCAACCACTACTTAAATGTACAATCCCATCACCACCCTGCACAGATCAACTCTGTAGCCAAGACCCTCATCTTCAGAACCAAAGGCCTAGCCAAGAAAGAACTCCTGAAAACTGAATTACACACTCTCACAAACGTACTAATCTCCAACGGATTCCAAAGAAAAACAATTACCAACCTAATCCAAAGGGAGATTCCCCCAAAAAACCGAGACACAGAACAGGACAACAGCATCACCCTCCTCCCTTACATCAAAGGCAGCACAAATAAAATCAGCAAAATTCTCCACAAACACAATATCAAGTCAGCCTTCAACACTGACCAAAAATAGCCAACATCTTAAGAAACCCCAAAGACAAAATCCAGCTAGAAAACCAGGGAGTCTATGAAATACCATGGAAAATCTGCCCTGCAACATACATAGGACAAACGAACAGGAGAATAAATGCACGCATTGCAGAACACAAGAACGCAGTCAGAAAAAAAGAAAAAACTTCCTCCCTTTTCCAGGACCTTAAAGCTCCAGGACATGACATTAATTTTGAAGGAACCAGGTTAATTTCCAAAACTGAACACTTCAACAAGAGAATAATTATGGAAGCTATCAAAATAGAGAAATACCCCCATAACATGAATAAACATGATGATACCTCCTGATGATACCTCCTGCCTACCAGATATCTGGAAAGCAGCTCTAGTCAACAAATGAGCCCCATCCACTACCCAGGCCATTACAATATGAAACAACAATGGACACATAGCCAGCACCAATCTACCAATCATGCTACATCCACATGAACAATCATTCCACTTACTGAAACAAAGCCAGCACTCCACATACACCCACCAAGATTTATAGAAAGAGGGCAGCTCCGATCAAGCTTTAAGCCCAAAACCCAGCCTGAAGATGGCGAGTGAGACCTCGCCAAAATGTTGCCAAGACAATCTTAATCTTACATGGGAAAAGACCCGAATACAACAAGACCAGCATACCTATATCCATGAAAATCTACGAATATATATACCTCAGCCAATACTCAGCCAAAGACAAAATATGGATCCATGGATAATTCCACAATCTGTTTTGTTATTTTATTTAGTGCCTTTAAAAAAAAATAATTGAAAAAATACCAAGTAAACTCATTGTCAGTAAAATAATGGAAAGATGATAGCTATCATTGTAGGGAATAATCTACCTGCCTTCAAATAGCAAGAATCTTCGCAGGAGGAGAACCAAATGCAGAGTTTTATAGAATCCCTTAATGAAAGAAGTCATTGCATTATGCTAAGATGACTTAAATTGCATCTCTGCTCCTCTCTAATATTCAGCTGAAATAATTCAATAATGATGTGGCTTTAAACTCTGAACAGTTTTCTTCTGCATCAATTCTTTAAAAAGATGCACATTCTAACAAAAAAGTCCAGATTGTTCGGGAACTATTTTCTTAGCTGATAAATAAAAAAAGAAAGAAAGCTGTAAAGAATGTCATGAGATAAGACTCAGAAAAGATTATTGCAACCATACAGGGATAAAGTCCATTTAAATAACACATATAAGACCATACTGATAAAGCAGCTGTAAAATGAGATTTGGACATTAAGTGTGAAACATACTGGGTCAGGCTGGACAGCCTCTTAGAACCCCTTTACTTCTATATTAAAAGTCACATAGAATAACAGGGACAGTTAGAAGTTGCTTAAAGGAAGTGTCCCCATTCACTAACCACAGGATGTTCTAGCCAACGTCCCTATGTCACAACTTGTGTTAAAAGTCCAAACCACAAAGTTCAATTAAAGTTCCTTAATAACACGTAAGTCACACCTGAAACAAAAGGAGAAGTAAGACCTTCATCTCCTTATAAGGTTTTCTCCTCAAAGTAACCACTAAGAAATGTGTTAAGAATTTCCGTGTTGCAATGCTTTTGAGAATGTATAAGAACACGTGCTTCGATAATTAAGATTGTTCAGATCTTGCAATGCTAGCCATGGGCTAGCTTTCTGAACCCGGCTGCCAAATAAACTTTTCCTGTATCCTGAGAAGTCTAATGCCTGTCATTTTCTGCAACATTATCATTATTGGGACCATTAAGTGGAGATTTCTAAAAAAAAAAAAATATTCCTGAAAAAAATTGGAGAGCATTCTTTTTTTCCTGCCTCCCCCTAAGAAAAATAAGGTAATCTCGCAGAAAATTCTCTCAAGAGGCTCCATTTCCTTTGGGCAACGACTACTATTTTCCACTTACCAGATCCCCAATTAAACTAGGCCAACATTATTAAGGTTGTAAAAATGGCAGTCGGGCTACAGACTGGAAGTGAGACTGCAAAATGCAACAGTAGCAAGTACACAATTACAGCAATCCTTTAGGGAGGAAAAAAAGAGAGAAGAAAATAAATTACCAATAAAAATATAGCAAATTAAAACTCATAATAAAAGCAAACTAGTTAAAAAGATCTGTCCTCACTTATCTTCTATGGCAAAAGAAGGCCAAATGCTACTCTGTAAGGAGTACATTACTGGAGTATTATGGCTGAAATATAGAGGAGCAACAGATTATCTTTTGCAGGACCTGGTTGAAGAAAGTGTAGTCTCCTTTCATGATGCATTTAAGAAGGCTGTTCATCATTAGCAGAATGTATGTGGGAAACAGTGACCATGTGGCGGGGAAAAAAACATAGATAACAAAAGCGCTCAAGGACTTTTTACTATTTCATTTATTATAACATCCCTACTTAAATTTAAATTATGGAAGTAGAAGCATCACTATTCATTCAATCCACATTGCAGGATGAAAGCTGCTACACTTAAGAAAACAGCCCCACTTTGACCTGCTAAAGATCCAGAAGTCTGGAGGTGGACAAAGCAAACAGACTGGGTATGAGAAGTCCCTGGGTATGAGACTCCTAGCAAACTCTGAGTAGGTAAGGAGAGATAGGATTGTTACAGAAAAGATTCTTTAGTCCAGAGAAGGGGAGAAGCTTGAGAAAACAAGTCAGAGTAATTCTGCGTTAATTTAGCAATAGCAATAGCAGTAGACTTATATACCGCTTCATAGGCCTTTCAGGCCTCTCTAAGCGGTTTACAGAGAGTCAGCATATTGCCCCCAACAATCTGGGTCCTCATTTTACCCACCTCGGAAGGATGGAAGGCTGAGTCAACCCTGAGCCGGTGAGATTTGAACCGCTGACCTGCTGATCTAGCAGTAGCCTGCAGTGCTGCATTTAACCACTGCGCCACCTTGGCTCTAATTACACTAGGCATAAGTTGATCTGCATTGGCAGGCTTTCAATTATGCTGGGCTTACATGTTAAAGAAATGCATTGCTAACACGAATCAGCGATCAAATTTACATCGTGTTCCAAGATGTAGTTTGCTTTGTCTCCGAATAAAAGATGAACAGCTGGGTTCATATATTGGACTAAACTATAAACCACATTGAACAAACCTTTAAGCCAAAGCCCTAGAAACCACTCCATAGCTAATGAGATCATTAAATCACCTTTCTATTAATTTCAGTCTCTTGTAGATCAAGACAGAGAAAGACATGCCATATAGGGCTGGAATGGTGTATGTGACATTATGCCAAGAATCAAGCTAATGCCATGCAGACAATTCATTTGGCATAATACTCAGAATGGACTTAAACTTTGAATAAACTGTTGAACAATTCCTGAAAGTAAAGTCTACTTTTTGACAATCTATTCAGGTGACGGTGAGAGTTTTCAGCCCGTATTTAATATCCACAAAGCAATATAAGGGGAAAAAATAACAATATTACCACATGATGGCATGCTCCACTTATTCAGCACTTTTCTTTTCAACATCTATCACAATGATGGTAAATAAAATACCTTTCAAACATTTATCAACAATAATATCCACACTGAATGCATTAGTAGAAGGAATAAAAGCAAACAATTCTCAGATTTACAGGAACGCATTCAGGTTAACCTAGCAGGCCCCCTTCTTATCCTTACAAAGTCTTTATTTATTAGAAATAAGTGTAAAGCAGTACTGCTGAAATTAGTGTGAGTAAAAATGCAGTCCAGTTTAGGTTTATTTTTTTTTAAATGAGAAGAGCGTTAAAAAACTGACAGAAATGAGTTCAAGGTAAGTTTCACTTTTATTTAAAGTAACATTGGAAATAAAAAATGGCCCCTAACAAATAACCCTTTAACCATTAAGTGTGGGTGGAGTGAAGAGGCAGGATATCCAGCTAATGCAATAGCTCCTTATATAGTAGACATGTATCAGAAGTGTGTGAGCCTCTTTTAAAGGGAGCTATCGGAGAGCTCAGCCACTAAGATCTCTTGAACTTCCCGCATGTAGCGTGACCCAATCAATTTAAACTACCAGTCTTTTTCACCTGACAGGCGGACCAGAGGGAAGCCTTCTCCCAATGTTTCCTCCCTAATATCATATTCAACAATAACTCTCAGCAGACATGGCCCTGAATTGAAGAAAAATGGATGTTCTCTTGTTTTGCACATAAAGATTCTTAGCAGATTGTAGGCTGCGTGTAAAATTCAAACCCAGAAATTCAGTTGGAGAACAAATTGATCAAATATCCGAATAACAGTAAAAAATCTCATTCACTTTGGAAAGTGAAACCAAACCTTTGTGTTGAAATCAATGTTTTAAAATCATTTCAAATACTTCTGCACATCTGGGGGGATTTTTAAAAAGATAATCTGATTTTTCAGTTTAAATCAAAGAAACACATTTGACGATTTGATTTCAGATCTCCAAAGCAAACTGAATTATTCAGTTCAATTTTCAAATCAATCTGGAATATTCAATTTTAAATCAAAATAATGATTCAAATTAGATGTTGACTGAATCACAAAACCCTAACAAATAACCCTTTTGGGATCCTTGTGCAAATTGATGAGAGTTTATACATCAGTGACAAATTCCTTGTGTGTCCAATCACACTTTCCCTATAAAAAATTCTATTCTATTCAATTCAAAGAAAAAAGTTATTTTAGGTTGGGGAAATATTGGTCATTCTCAAAAGGAAAACTGGTGAAGTTTCTTTCCAGTACTCAGGATATGCATCATCAAAGCTCAATCTATCAATTGCCTCTACAACAGAGGACCACAAAGTCAAGTTAAAGTTTCACATATCTGTGCACGAGCGACATAGATGTATATTCAAAAGGAGTAAATTTTAATTGCACTACTGCAATCAACTACCTTAACTTTTTAAACCATCCCTTCAGATACTACTGCAGTTCATCTTTCTTTGGAGAGTGGGCAGTATCTGATATATCAAAGCTAGCAAGTTGGGGAAAAGAATAAAAAGGAGTAGTAGTGCAGGTAAGACTGGAGCCTAGGTCCATGATTTGTCAACCCAAGGAAGGCCAAAGGTGCTTAAATAATTAAGATAAATTAAGTAGCTAAATGATGACCATATCCGGATTGCCCCTTGGGATCACCAAAATCCAAAATAAGCAGAGAAAATAATTGTTGAACATTTCGTTAACTGTTATAGTAGTTTAGTGAACTTATAGATAAATGAAACTAATTATAATGTAGTTCTATGATCTATGGAGATAATTTGTATTTTACAGGCATTCCAAAAAAGTTTAGTTTCAAAGATTAATTATTCTATTAAATATTCAATAATTACAGAAAAAAGAACAGCAATCTATGTTTTTATAAGTTCTTTCCTGGATTCATGCTTTGGTGATTTAATATTTTGCAAAGAACTGATCTGGCTTGTCAAGATAAGATGAGCAAGGTGTTTTCTATGTAGAATAACTTGAGAGCTTCATGCTACTTCTTTACATTTCTCTAATAATAAATACTATTGGCATTAAAACGCATGAGGCTGAATTTATTTGTCAGTCTATTTATATATGTTCTCTCCATGACAACGTTTATGTTAAAGGGGGTACCTTCCTTGAATTGCAGTCCTTGGACTAACAGTTGTATCAGAACTGTGAGATTCTAAATACAATGCTGATAAATATATGTACTTCATTAATACACAGAATATTGGATCCAAAGTGGAAAGTTCCTTTCATTTAAAGAAAAATCTGAGACCCATAGACCCAATTACATGGAAAGTGACTTTCCTTTTCTCTTGCATTTTTCTCTAGAAAACATAATCTTCTGTAGCAGCTTTCTAGTGGGCACAGCTGGCAGCAGAGTCGGACAGTGAAGAGGTTGAAGAGGAACATGGGCTAGTCCTGGGGGATAAGCAAAGCTCAGATGAGGGCTCTGCATCAGAGGCAAAGAGGGAGCTAGATAGCAGTGAGGCAGAGGAACATGCCCGCTTCCTGTGTGTGCATGCGCAGAGCTGCCAGAAGACAAGAACAACTAAGAAAGCAGGGTCAACTTGGGAATAGAGCCACACCTTGGAGGGATTGGCCCCTCTCATAGGAAACAAAAGAGGAGCTAACGAGGAGTGGGTTTTTGCAGGAAACAATTTGTTCCATCTGTTATTTCAAGAGTGGAAGTTCTGTTTGTGGCTATCAGAGACTCAGTGCCAAATGTTGCCTTGCCCTGTGTTTGGAAACTGTTTATATGGCAGCTCCATACAGCTTATCTCCAAGCGAGATAAGGTTCATGTTGATAAATATTCATCTGAAAGACTGTTTGCCGAGCCTTGCTAACTGTGAATGAAAGGAATTCACAGTTGTGTAAATAAAAGAGGTTTTGTCAGGACCAAGACTCTGCTTCATGCTTTTTAAGGAAGCCTAGGTCAGAAGATAAGGAATCTAATAAGGAATCAGTACATTTCCTTTCTTCCCTATGTTTACTTGGAATTCATTTGACAAGGTAAATCCAGATAAATTAACTACCTTTAGAAACTGGGTGGTATCTGCTCAATAATAATTGAATAACATTCAAAATGTATACAAAGACTCAATAAAATGACAGTGCTAGAGAGGAAAATATCATATACATATATGTGAGACAATTTTACTTATCTCAGCATAGGAAATTAGAAGATTTTTCTTTCTATTTCTTTTTACTTTTTCTATAGTTTTTCTTTTTTTCTGTGCTTGTTTTTATTAGATGATGTTAGTTTTATGCCCTTTACAAAAATTTAAATCAAAATGTATTTTTTTAAAAAAATGCTTAAGCCTTGATTTTCACCAAAAGTTTTGCACAGTATAATAATTTTTCCCAACTTCACATAAAATTATATATATATGGCTGTGTGTGTATATATGTGTGGGTGGTCCGGCTTAAATCTGGAACGCCTTCAGCAATTTTAACCAAACTTGGTACACAGATGACTACTCCCTGGAAACAAATACTGTGGGGGTAAGACATCCCTAACACTCCTCTGTGTGTGTGTGTGTGTGTGTGTGTGTGTGTGTGTGTTTGTGTGTGTTTGTGTTTGTGTTTGTGTTTGTGTTTGTGTGTGTCCTTGTGTCTGTGTGTTCCAGCATCACTCTGGAACACCTGGGCCACTGAAATGAAAAGGTCTGAATTATATCTATAGTGTCAGGTCACAGTATCTTTGATAGTGATAGTTTGCATTTTGGATTCAAGATTCAAGTTCTGTTAAGATACAGCCTGCTATGCCTTAAAATGGCTTCTACTGTACAACACAGTGGAGTTGCCATGGTAACAACTTCACTGTACTCCACAAGGGGGCTCTCTCTAATACAGGACTGGGATAAATACATACCTAGACAACACAGGGTTATCAGGTAGTACCTTATACATACTAAGGAGAAATATGCTACAGTCCTTGTTTTTGATTATCCTGCTTTCCAATCCATTGTATAACAATTGTTTTTCTAAGCTGTCCTATTCATGAATAATAGAAGTTGTTCAAAGAGTTTTTGATCAACCTTCTATATAACAAAAACTTTGGCCTTGGCTTGTCTGGATCTAAGAGACCAGAGACTCACTATAACCTGCTTTGGAAAATAAAATAATATTGTGTTGGTATTTATTGGTGAATTTTCCATCACAACCAGAATTAACCTTCTTTAACTTTTGTGCCCATGCAAAGCCAGCCACATATAACCATCTGTTTGAATATAAATCTTGAAAAAAATAAATAAAGCAAAGACAGCTGCAGATAAAAGCACAACAAATGGAGAGCAGATATTAGTACTGCACTATACTGGAAGGCTATCATAATTGTCTTTTCTTTCAAGTTTCCCATCTCTAAAAACCAGATATATTTTAAACAACACTTGATTTTTCTGTAGGGCTGATAGATATTATACTCTCACAGTAAAAGTCATATTGCTTTCTAGGTATAACAACAAAATGTTCGTTTGTTTCTGGGAACTCGAAAAATACATTAATGTTCCATTAAAATCCAGATCAACAGTTTTTAAATGTAGGTATTATTCATATTTAGAGAAACAAAATATTTTTTTATTTTCCCTTCATCTTCAATTAATGTACATATTCTCTGGTTCTGTGACGTCATGTTGTCTCTCTTGATGTGACATCCTACATATCTTCCTCCAAGTCTATCACTTATCCATGCAAACACCCAAAGTGACAAAGGAGAGATAACTTAGCTGTCCATACAAATATTTCCCATAGTAAAAGCTAAGATGAGGGGAAAAAATAAGGTGACAAGGAAGGGGGAAATTTAAAACAATAACAAGTCTGATAAATAAGGAAAATTGGACAATGAGTGGTAACTCAAGATGGATTTAGGCAGCTTTGGCTGCTGAAGATTTGTTTTTGATTTGAGTAAAGATTAATGTTGGAAAAGGATCAAAAAGTGGCTAGAGGTAATAACAGGGGTTAAAATAGAATGGAAACCTGAAGTTTTTTTTATTAGGAATAATGACTATGAAATATAAAAAAAGAAATTCAGTATTTAATATTACATGTAATTACGGCGGCAAGGATTGCCCTTGCCTAGAAATGGAAAAACAAATTAATTCCAAGTGAAGATTAAATAATAAGAAAGGTTATGGACTGTGCTGAAATGGACAAACTAATAAAAGAAATCCAGGGAAAAGAAGAAACAGAATACAACCAGATTTGGGAAAAATGCTTTAGGTGAATGGAGTAAAGAAACAAGGATCAATGAAGGAAGACAACAAAGCCCAAAAATAGAAGTTAAGGAGAATTAACACACATATATATGTATCCAAGTGGTTTAAACTTACTAGAGGTAATCAGCCAATATAGCAGACAGGGGAGTAAGATAAGAAGGTTAAGAATGGTGAAATACAAATAAAATATAATAGAAGGGGAAACAATATAAGGTGAGCGATATCGATTGGCAATTGCTATTAGAAAGAACAGGAAGCTCCTGTTCATATTGTATTGTGTAAATGTGGTGTTCGTCTAAGTTTTGTGTGTGCATTTTACATGTTTGTAAATAAAATTTTTAAAAATAACGTTGGATTGGAACCTCAGGTAGACTGAGGAAGGTATGGTGCTAAATTCTTATCGATTTGAGGACAACCTGAAATGTCCTAAAGTGGAGATGGCTAAGATCCAAAGAGGAGAAGGCACAATGGGATCTTTGCAGAATTCTTCTAGGGGAAGCTAAAGAGAGAACAGCAAAAACCAACTTCTACTGCCTCTAGAAAGAAGGCCAATCCCAACCTGAAAGAAAGAATCCAGAGTACATACCTATTCCTTAAATATCCTAGGGTAGGATATTTAGAAATAAATATGTGTATACATACATACATACATACATACATACATACATACATACATACACACACACACACACACACACACACACACACACACACACACACTCTAAGCCAGTTCTGCAATTTATAAATATTTTATTATAAAAAAGTTTAAATCACTGTGGTTATCAGGCAAGAGAGCAGCCAGAAAAGAGACCAAAGAATGGATCACAGTCCAATCTAGTTGTAAAACACTTTTCCAAAGGAAGGTTGTGAAAGCCAATAGTAAATTCTCCTTTGTTTTATTTTCTGATCACAAGAGTTATTTTGCACCATGTATCAAATCCTGTGAACCATGGGGTAGTATTTACTTACCTTCCCTACCAGTTAACAAATGTTCTGCACATGCCTTTTGGCATGAAAACATGCCTAAATGGGACGGCACAGAGGTGAGGCGGGTGGGCGGGCCCATCTGCAGTTTACACTACTAATCTGGGAAAACCGGTCCAAACTGGCTGAATACTACCTGGTTGTGAATCCACACACATCCCCATGACATACATACATACATACATACATACATACATACATACATACATACATACATACATACACATACACATACACACACACACACACACACACACACACATATATAAACCTCAGAAAATATATATATATATATATATATATATATATATATGTATGTATGTATGTATGTATGTATGTATGTATGTATGTATGTATGTATATGTAAATGCCAGTTTTAATGCCAATGTCCCCCATCTGCTCTTCCCCACCAGAGAAAGCAGAATAAATTTTAGTGTTGGAAAGCAGTTATGTTGAGTATTCCTTTAGTTCTCTGTACTAGCCATTCTTCTTTGTCTTTCTTGCTTCCTGAGTTAAAACAAACACTACGAACAAGTTTCAAGTAATGGCCTCAACGGTATGATTAAAATCAGACTTCCAAAACCAGACCTTCTTAACAATAATATGATACATTTCACTAAGCAGAGCCACTATAGGTGAAGAAACTCCATATTTGAAGCTTTAAGCATAGAAGTGTAGCATATAAATGCAGGGAAAAGGGCGGCCTATAAATAAATTTTCCATTTCCATTTCCATATAAGGTAAAGGTAAAGGTTCCCTTGCACATGCGTGCTAGTTGTTTCCAGCTCTAGGGGACAATGCTCATCTCTGTTTCTAAGCCAAAGAGCGCTGTCTTCAGACATCTCCATGGTCATGTGGCTGGCATGACTAAACGCCGAAGCGCACAGAATATTGTTAGCTTCCCACCAAAGTGGTCCCTATTTTCCTACTTGCATTTTTACATGCTTTCAAAATGCTAGATTGGCCGAAGCTGGGACAAGTAATGGGAGCTCACTCCATTACACAGCACTAGGGATTCGAACCGCCGAACTGCTGACATTTCTGATCAACAAGCTCAGAGTCTTAGCCATTGAGAGCATATACAAGGACATTAAAACCATCAGTCATCTTTTTTCATTCCATGCCTGGAATCCATGAAACCTTCAGAAAAATCTCACCATCCTGATTGCCTTGTTGACAGTCATTAGGAATGATTTATCATTTACTGAAGAGCCAGTATAGTGTGTTATTTGTTCATCTGGATTACTGCCATTTTGCTCTAGGTCCCTCAGTGCAAGAATAAAAGGGAAGGCCACTTTGAAAACCTTATTTTGCCTTCTGAAAGAAAACAACATCTGTGCATCATAAGCAGCAGGACATTAGATTTGGCTGAGCAAGGCCTGCAGTTTATCACCTTGGCTCACATGAGTAAGTATCACTTCCATCAAGGGAAAGAAGGGTGTGGACATAAATCAAGAAGCTAAAGAGGCATTAAAAATGTATAAGTATGTCAGGAAGGTACAAACAGCTTAGCATTTATTTAATAGGGCTCCCAGATCTGGGTTGTAAAGTTCTGAATAAACTTTAGATGGCAGGAAAGGATGAGCTCTTTCTGCATCTCTTTTGCATCATCTAGTGGTCATTACAATTTTTGCAAACAAATAAATATATTTTAAAAATAATAATATGTCATTAAGCATAGAAAGGAAATTTCTTGACTTTGCTTCATGCTCTGTCATGCAATACATTAAAAATTACATGCTTCTTTTCTTAAAACAGTATTGCAATGGTCTTTAGACACAGGAAACAAAGGAGCTGGCTTATCTGCCTGTAGTTCATCTCTCAGCTTTGTTCTCAAGTACTGATCTAAACTCAAGAAGCTTCTGCTTATAACTGTTATAGCAGTTTATGAACTTATGGTAATCTAGCCTATGGGGAGTCTCATGCCAATACTGCCTACATTTCCAAGTACCAAAAGGAAAAATAAAAGATTGTGAGCAGTCAAGAAAAGAAAAGAAAAGAGAAAAGAAAAGAAAGTAACTTCAGGTCTTCCAAAGTTAGTACAGGGGTAAGAGAAGTTTAGAGAAATCAGCTGTCGCCATTAAGAGATTTATTTATTTATATTTTATTTTATTTATTTATTTTATTTGTCAACATGTACAAGTAACAGGTATTAGTATAGATGTGGACATTATTGCATGAGTGGTACAAATTGGTGGATATAAATAAGTATAACATGGCCATGAACACATAAAATGAATACATATCAAAGGGGAACAGTAGGACAGGGACGGTAGGCACGCTGGGGTGCTTATGCACACACCCTTAGGAAACATGTGAGCTCCACGGTGGACAGTTTAAGGTTAAAAATATGGGGGTTTGAGGAACTAACAAAGGAATCAGGTAGAGTGTTCCAGGCATTGACTACTCTATTGCTGAAGTCATATTTTCTGCAATAGAGTTTGGATCGGTTTACTCTGAGATTGCATCTATTGTTTGCCCGTTTATATTGTGGTTGAAATTGAAGTATTTGTTTACAGGTAGGATGTTATAACAGACAATTTTGTGTACTATGCTTAGGTCAGAACATAGGCAGCGTAGTTCGAGGTAGTCCAGGCCTTAAATTTTGGAAACATTTCCAAAGCAGCTAATGGCTTTTCTCTCCAACAGGCATTGCTGCTAAGTGATTTGGAACAGGGGCAAGAGGAAGGCAGGAAGGAGGGCAGAGACCAGTGGTGGGTTTCAAAAAATTTTGGAACCTCTTCTGTAGGTGTGGCCTGCTTTCCGGGTCCACTGGTGGAACCTCTTCTAACTAGTTTGGTAGATTTGACGAACCGGTTCTACTAAATAGGTGCGAACTGGTAGGAACCCACCTCTGGCAGAGACATATCCATCTTTCCTTGCACTATGAAACCTATGGGTTTCTGGGAAGTGTATTTGGAAAATGTAGTGGCACTGAAGCACACAACGTTTTCAAATTTCATTCCCATAGGTGTCATTGGTCCTAGCATTTGTTAGTTAGCCCATTGGGAGATGAGTGTGTCTTGATTATAATAATGCTTACCCTATACGTTCGAATTTTGCCCAACTGAAGGATATAAACAAACAGATAAAAAGGTTTTAGTAGTACAAGCCCTACTGAACATATGGATAGTGACCATTCAGGTATGTTCTGCATTCTCTGCCTTGCCTGTACATTTTAAACATGTCCAAAGTCATCTATGGAGGAAAAATAATGAAACTTACAGTGTCAGTTAGATAGTGGGGTGCCAATACAACATTGCAGCTTTTTCTTGATGACATCACTAGACATGTAGCATCATTCTAGCATCATTGTGGTGTGCTGTGAATGCCACTGATTACATCAATATTTATCAAAGGTATAAATTGTTCTAAATTCAATAGTATCTTCATTTTAAGTATACATTCCAACTTCTTAAGGTACCCACAATCTGTATAAAAACAAAAGTTGCATTTCTGATTCCTTTTCCGCATATTTTCTTGAGAATATTACTGATTGTGTGATTCTTTTGCTTATATTTTTACTAAGAGAAACATAACGCGTAATTCTTGAACAGACAGTATGCACGGCTTCTGTTTATATAGAGGCAAGGCAACCGTTCTCCAGAAACTAATGCTGTTTAAAAGCCAATATTTCTGTAATATTTTTCTACAGATGAACTTGGAAAAAAGAAATATTTCTTTCTGCTATCTGTTATAAATATGCTGTTGCCAAATTACATGCCAAGAGACAAAATGAAAAAAAAACTGGAATGCTAATCCATGCTGTTCCAAAATCTTAATAATAGAGATATCAAAAAAAATCCCAGAAGAATAACATGGCTGCAGGCAGCAAAGCAGTATTACTAATAAGTATGTTCATGTATTCATGTACTCATTTTAACTCAAAATATGTTTAATATATAAGCACCATCAATTATCAATTGATGGCACTGGGTTCATAATTTAGTAGATCCCCAATGCTGCTGAACTGTAACTCTCCACAGTCCCCACCAGAAATGGCAATGTGAGGGATGCTGGGAGATGTAATGCATCAAAATCTGCAGACCAGTAGTACAATTCCTCTTCTTCGACATTGTATCCCATTAGCTCTAGTCTTACCATCTAAAGCAGAGGTGGTCAAACTTGTGTCATCACAGAGTTGTCACATGTTTTCACTTAGGCTTCCCCAGCAGCATGAAGCAGGGACCTCGTCCTGATAAACCCCTTTTATGTAATTTACAGTGAATTCCTCTCCAGCAAAGTATTTCCTCTCCCACAGTCTTTCAATATAGTTCACAATTACCGACATTTATCAGGCTTGGAGAGTGGCCAGGACGATATCTTTCAGAGACTGCAATACTTGGCAAGAATGCAGGAATGAACTAATTGTCTCCTGCAAATATCCCTCCCCTTTCACTCCTCTTTTATTCCCTATGGGAGGGGACATTCACCGTCTACCTGTGGCCTTACTCCCAAGTCGAACCTTGTTCCTTAGATGTTCCCTTCGTCTGGCAACTGTGCGTGTGCGCACTCTGGGAACAGGTTCCAGCAGTTCATCTGCCTCACTGATGTTTGACTTCAAAGGCAGCTGCTAACTGTCACATGGGCCTGGCCCAGTCTCTGCCTCCAACAGAGAGCACTTGTAAGAGACTTCCCCAGACTCCAGGACTGGCCCATGTTCCTCCCCAATCTCCTCACTTTCCAAATCTGTTGCCCCCTCCACTGGTTGCTGGTGGGCCATAACATCACATGATGTATCATGGCTTTTTTCCCTTCACTAAACTGGATGCGGGTGTGACCAGCATGTGATGCATCTGGGCTGCTGTGAGTTAGACACCCCTGGTCTAAAATATGAGAGAGTAGTAAGTCTACATTTGCTTACCTTTAACTGAACATGGGCCATTTTCTGCATTGGGTCAGCCAGTACCATAGTACAGTATGTCTTCTTTTTTGTCCGCCTTCCTTTCTCCCTTTTCTCTGGCATGCTGATTCTATGCATTTCGGAGAAATAGCATCATTATGATTGCATGGTTCATTGCACAGTTAGCCAGAGGTTCATACTGCATTTGGCATTTTTGTCCAGATATTGAATCCTTCTCAAGGACCGGGGACAGGCAGATGTGAATGTTCTGTCATCAATCCAGTGGCCTATTGTCTGACCCTCCCATGCTCAATGTGAGTGCACCCGGTGTTCCATCACTCACTCCTGATCCCTGAGCGGTCAGCTTGTCCTCTCTGCCAAACCTCTCCCCCCACCCAGCCATCATTGTGTGAGGTGGACATGCGGCCACCACACAAAGTGGCCCAGATCCATGACTCGAGATGGCTCAAAGGACGGTTCCAGTATTTGGTAGACTGGAAGGACGAGGGGTCGGATGGGGGGACCTGGACCAATGAGACGGACATGCATGCCCCTGCTCTGGTGCGAGCCTATCATGCACAATATCCCTCGAGACTGCATCCCAAGCATCAGACCCGGGGGAAGGGCCCTGCGGTGAGGGATAGTGTTGTGGCCCAGAGGAGCTGTTGGAGCTGCCACTAGACTCCAACAGTGAGGGGCCTTATGAGTCAGCTCTGGAGGATGTAGAGGACCCTGGACAGGGTTCCGACTCCGAGCAGGGCGCAGAGAGGCTGGTTGGCCACCAAAGGCGCCTGAGCCTTGGACCAGTGGGGAGGAGACAAGGGAGAGTGATCCGGATGCCAGCAGTGAGTTGTTCCTGGATGCCCGGCACCGAAGAGCTAATAGGCATCAGGAACAATTGCGCAAGTACAGGAGGTAATTGCACTCAGCTGGTGGTCATTAGGCTCCTCTCCAGACTATAATAAGGACTGCTTGTGCGCATGCCCCTCTTGCAGAAGTCAATGCATTGACTAAAAGTTGGAGAACTTTTGTAACTAGCTTGGCAGGCTGGATTGCTGCCAAGGTTTGTCTGAGTTGCTGCCAAGGTTCTTATCTGTTTGTTATGCTTGGCTTTCAGCCACCACAGTTTTGGTTTCTTGCTAATAAAGTACATTCCTGTTAAGTTTGTCTCGGCATTCATTACTGGACGGAGGAGGGGGTCAGAACCTTTATCCATTGGTGCTGATGGGGCAATCAATCAGGAAAACATTTATGAATATAACTAATAACTAGTGTCCATATTTTATTAAATCTATTCTTCATTCTAGAGTATTTCTCTCATGGTCCCATTAGATCTTGATTCACAGGAGGCAGAAGAGTCCAAAGTAGATGACATGTGTCCCTTGGAATATTCATAGAATTCAGGATCTGAGGATGATGTTATCCCAGGTCCCTCCAACATTGGGGGAACTTCTCTAATAGGCAGGGAGAGTCTGCCTTCAAGAATGCAGGGGAGAATTAGCTGTAGATAGGCAGCAACAATGTGAGACAACAGAACCCTCTCACAAGGAACAGCTGCTTCCCCAACTCATCCATGGGCATGGAGAGTGGAACGGACGGAATCTCACAGCTGGTCTGAGAGGCTGCACACAAGGAGGCTGCCCCATCTGTCCTCACAAGGAACACATAGCTTGGGATGCTTTAAGCAAGTTTCAGGGAAGGTTTGCTTGTCAGGAATAATCATTTATCTCGGCACACATTCCCCTGAATTTTGGAAACCCAAGTAATGGACTTTGACTCATGTTTCAGCCTTTGGATTTGCCTTCTCTGTTTTGCAGATTCTGACTCTGGATTATGGTGGACTTTATTTTTCAAACTCTGCACTTGGTTTGTGGACTTAGACTTTCTTCCTGCTTGGGGACTTAGTTCTGGTGGATCTGGCTGGTGGGACTGGGTTACGTTGACTGTGGGTGGCTATTTTGTAGGGGAAGGTAGTGTGGAGGTTTACTAACACCCCTGAAGGGCCATCTGTTATGGTTTAGTGATGCAATAAAAAAACTGTATTGGTGCCTGCATCTGTCTATGAGACCTGGGTCAAAACAATTTCAAACTTTTTTTATTGTTGAATTTTGTCTGTTTGTGTGTCAAATTATATTAATCTATGTACAGAAATAATAATACACATTTTTCTAGTGGATATAAAATGCAGTAAAACCTCTGGTCACAAATGCTTCTGACCATGACCAAATCGGGTTCTGACCAAAAAATCCACATTTTTTTGTGTGCATCTGATTTCCCCTTCCCCGCCATTATTTTTGTAAGTGCCAAATTTCCTAAATTAGGTTTGGGTCACGACCTAATCAGTTTGTGACCAAAGTTATGGACCAAATTATGTGACCAGAGGTCAAAGAGAGAATTCTCTGGTTTGGGAAGGAAGTATTAATTCCCTTGCATCAGTCCCACTGAATGGTTGTGTCAGGTTCCAAGTAATGCATCTATCACAAATTGAACTGTGAGGCATTCTTTTTCTCAAAGTACAAATTTATTTAGATACACCATTCAGGCACTAACTGGTGAAAATCCAGCACTAAAGTTTCCAGGCTTTTCACCTCAATATAAGTTTTAGTTTTCTCAAATTTCCAAAATGGTCACATTGTCCAACCAAGATGGGAGCTGGTTGCTCAGTGACATCTATCATCCTCCTCCTCTGGTCAGCCAGATATTGGAATGTGGCTGACTCATCAGTTAGAAATGATGTTGTGACTGAAGACTCCATCTCCATTCAGCCCCAACCTGTGCCAAACTGAATTCATGTCAGAGTGCCCAAGGATATGAATAATCCCACACCGCAATCAAATTCAAGATTGACAGGTTGGTTACTAGTTGTTACTATTACTAATGTGGAAGTACTACTAGGGAAGTACTACACAAATACAAGGAAGGGAGAAGTTGGAAAAGACTCCATGGCCACAGGGAGATAACCAGAGTGCAGTATGTGGTCTTAGGCTGCAGATTGTTGATATGTGATATAGCATCTTAATGCATTATCAAGTTATAGAGCCGAGGTGGTGCAGTGGTTAAATGCAGCACTGCAGGCTACTTCAGCTGACTGCAGTTCTGCAGTTTGGCTGTTCAAATCTCACCGGCTCAGGGTTGACTCAGCCTTCCATCCTTCCGAGGTGGGTAAAATGAGGACCCGGATTGTTGTTGGGGGCGATATGCTGACTCTGTAAACCGCTTAGGGAGGGCTGAAAGCCCTCTAACTGCTATATAGGCATCCACTATGAAACCAGAGCATTCTATTTTGCCAATAGGTTTCTGTTCCACTATCTAGTCACTTCCAGTGACTTTTGGTATAGTTTCATCATAGAATACACCAAACAGTAGTGATATCCTTGAAATTATAGCCATGAACAGCTATGGAGTGGACTCCAGCAGATAGAAAAGATCACAGTGCCTTCACCATAGGCATTAATCAGACTAATTAAATAGTTTTTTGAGTGTTATCAGTTTGCACAATTTCTTGTGTAAGCATGACTCAAAAGACTTTTTATGGAAAAAGCTAAGCCTTGAAATAGGATTGGTAGCTGGGCTTTTTTGTACCCCCCCCCTTTTTAAAAAGGTAAGATTCTTTTTGGTGTAAACAACTTACTCTTACAATGCATTTGTCCTTGAGACAAAAAGCTTTTTCCACCTAAAATCTAAACCAATATTATATTGACATATGGAGCTTCCCCAATAGGCTCTTAATCAAGTTTATTTGTTCAGATGCTCAAAAGCTTTCATTCATTTCTTTGTTTATCATGCGTAGCCTTATTTATTTGCTATAGCCAATTATTTCTTAGTGCAGTCAGGAACGTTCAATTAAAAATACAAGATATAAATACAACAAAGGAAAGGCTCTTCAAAAAAAAAAGTCCTTGCTTTTGGAGTCACCTTATTGTGTGATATCCCTTCTTTCTATCCACTCTCATCTTTTCGAACCATATCTGATTCTGGAACGAGGAGAAAAAAAAAGAAGGCAGGGAAGTATCATCAAACTTAAAAATAGAAATCTGTAACAGAAGTGATCAGATGAGCTCAGGACCGAAAGCCACTATTGTTCAGATTCATAGCTAGGGACAAAATCCAAGGGATTAGCTACAGATAAGCTGACAGACATAAACTACTTTGGCTATTGCTATCATAGATCTGTGCACAACAAAAATTCCCCCACTCAACCCAAGCAAGGATGTGCAACTGTAGAGGAAAACATTTGGTGCTCAAGCAGCCGTACTGTATTCTGTCTGGTGTGCTTGCCACAAACAAAACTAAATAGGAATCAATCAAACAGGATTCACTCCAGATATATTTATGTATGATTGCATTGCAGCCTTAGTATTCCAACTGTGCATGTGTAAATAAGTGCTAAATTAGCTTGTTTGAATCAATATGCAGTAAATAAAATGCTAATATTTGAATGTTGACTTTTATTTATTAATTCAAAAAAAACCTCATGTCCTGTCTCACCATCTTTAAAAAGTTTGCAATATGACTAGCAACCACAAACATACAAAATGAATCAAATCACAGGCCACATCACCTTGACAACAATTTTTAAAACTCTGCTTTTAAACAAAAGGACCTATCTCCATTAATCAAAAAGCAACAAAGACAGAAACATTTATTTCCGTAAGATGCCATTCGCAATCATCAACATCAGTTCCAAGGGATGTGAAATAAAACAGAAGATTTCTTAGCAAAGGCAAAGCACTGGCAACAATCACATCAACATTCAACAAGTGCCTCTGTTATGGATCCCTGCACAGAATAATTTGTTATGCTGAAAAGAATGAACGGATGTACTTTAATCTACCTTTTTGCCTTTCCTAATATGCAGAACTATCATTAGCTCTTGTGTTCCATCTGGCTTATGCTATAGAAGAGAATTCATGTTCAATGAAGCAGGGAGAAAGAAGGCGAGAGCCACACTGGTATTGAACTAACAAAATTTAATGATAAACCCGAGGCTGATAAATTGACTTATCTAATTTAAATAAGAAAACAGAGCTCCCCCCCCCCCAGCACTCTTGTGGAAAATGAGGACAGGGGGTGATTGAAATGTTAATGTGTTTCTTCATGGAAGTGATTTTTATTTAGGAGATGCTTTGAGCTATAATTCTCATAAAGCAATAATGAGATATTTTAGGACTTATGATCCCAAATATCTGGCTTATATTAAAGTTCACTTCCTGAAGAGGAAAGCATTAGTGGAAGAGGCAGGAAGGGAAAGAGAGGGGAAAACTAACAAATTTGCTAGTCTAATCTCCTGAGACAAACTGGGACAAGTTTGTCATTTTAGTTCCACTATACGGTCATATTGAATCTCCAAATGACTTCCTTTTGTGGGACAAGTTTTCAGAATCTCATGCATCCTTCATTGCAAGTGTTTCTAGTCTTTAAAAAGTCCTGACTTTTTTTTTTTGGTTTTTAAAAAACTTTTGCCGAAGTTTGGATTGTAGGGAATACCAAGTGACATGATACTTCTTTTTCAAGGTGTCATTCCGAAAGTATGTATCATAAAAGAAAAAAGAAAATGAAGATGACTGATCAAAGAATGAAGAACAGGTCAACATCTAAGATATTTCTTTTGTAAACTGGCCTTCTAACTTGACCTTTTCCTCACTAATTTGCCTTCCTTACTGACATCACTAAAAGCTATGGTTAAAATACTTCAAATAAACAGATGCCCAAATCAAATGAAAAGTTACATCCTCTAATTGCTGGTTCACCAGAAAAGGATGCTTGCATAAATTGTGCTCCTGTCATCACCAAAACCAAGTATTCAAGGTTTAGCGTACAAAGAGTTAAAGAAAATGATGAATTAATTTCCCTGACTTTATTTTTTGCTCCTGCTGAGCATCATCTGCCAGTGAGGAAAACACCTGGATTAATTCTCCTTACCAGGTGGTCTGGTGAGATTGAGTGACTCCTTGGGATGGACCTTTCAGCTATGGAGTTATTATGTGTGACTTGAGTGGTCATATAAATCTATTTAATAAATAAATTCAACTTGGCCGGATGACATGTCACAGGGAGGGAGATGTCCACCTTTATGCTCTGTCAATTAGCCTATTTCTGAGCATGACTAGCATTATTTTGAAAGAGAGCCAAATCTGTGGCCATAAATAGCCTGTGACAAGTTGTAGGTATGTAAGAAGGACATATTTTGATACTCTTGTTTAATCAACAGTGTCTGTGTGGTTCAGGGGTGGCTTCTGCCAGTCACTACTGCCGGTTTGCTTGTGACTATACCACCTGCATGTGCTGTGCACTTGATGCGTACTATGTGAGAATGCACAGTGAAATAAAAATTGTTCTGAGCAGGTGCAGAAGCAGAAAACAAGATGGTGGTGTCTAAGGCGCTGCCCGGAGAACTGGTTCAGGGATGTGGCAGGCCTGGTTCATTGCCGGTTCCAAGGACCCAGGTTGCCAAACCACTACTGGTTCGGCCGAACCAGTCCAAATTGGTAGGAACCCAGCACTGGCGTGCTTGCTGTATTCTGTTAATCATGAGCAGTTCTCAGTAATTCTATGGACCTGGTCTCTTCACTATAAATGCATACTTTTGCCTATAAAGTTTTATTCTGTTGCAAAGCCATTCTGTTGGGAGGCTTGTTAGATCAGCAAGAAGCAGCAGGTGAGAGGCGCAAGTGAGTTTCAGCACTTTTTATTGCAAGAGTAAGTGACTGTGCTCTGCCGGCTGGGCTGCTGGAGCTCGCCTTTTAAGGAGCTCCTGCAGACCAGCCAGCCAATGACAGTAGTTTAAACTTCCTGGGGTTGGGGCAACCAATCCCTGGTGAGCATGTGAAAACATGTAAATTAAGGAGCTCCAGCAGCCCAGCCGGCCAATGATAGTTGTTTAAATTTCCCAGCGTTGGGCAACCAATCCCCGGTGAGCATGTGAAAACATATAAATTTAACAATGTACGTCCTTATGTAACAAGGTTGTAAACTGTATGTTTAAACAGATTTTCTATACACATTAAAAAACTGCTTTCCCAAAATTTTGCTCTTTATCGGTTACTCTCTCCTTCACCCCACATCTTTCTTCCTAGTTCTCTGTGCTGTGACCTGGAAATGTTAATCAATACAGAGGAGAATGTGGGGTAAAACAAGACAGAACACTTCTAGGTCTTCCCACTAGTGCAGATGACGGCTTTCTACAGCATGTACAAAAGCATATTTTAAGTCTGGGCACCAAGAAAACTTCTGGTATCCAAAATCAATTCCAAAACAACTTCCTAAAACATTAGTGGCAAAGATGAATAAGAATAAATTCATGATTCTGTTTCTGTAGAACGGGAGTCTCCAAACTTGGCAACCTTAAGACTTGTGAACTTCAACTTCCAGAACTTCTTCAGCCAGATGGGGAATTCTGGGAGCTGAAGTCCACAAGTCTTGAAGTTTCCAAGTTTGGAGACCCCTTCTGTAGTATACTGTATATAGACAGAGTTCCAATCAAACAGCTGAAGACAATTTCTATCAGTTTTGCAAGTAGACTATATAGCTGCGATGGCAAATCTATAGCACACATGCCAGAGGTGTCATGCAGAGCCCTCTCTACTGGCATGCACTCCGTTGCCCCAGGTCAGATCCCTGTGGCATTTCTTTTGTGAGTTTCTGTTTCCCTGCAAATGACGAAACAGAAGCTCATGAAAGAATAAGATCTTACCTCTTGCAATGCTACTGGTGTTGGGATGCTCTGCCTCCCACCAGCCAGCTGGTCTTCGGGTCTCTGCTGCACATGCACGCACATCTCTGCATGCACCTTTCAGTTTGGACATGCACACTTGCACAGTTTGGGCACTCGGCATCTAACAGGTTTGCCATCAGTGCTATTATAGGAAGCATGGCCAGATGAGTTAATTTTACTTTACTGTAAGGTTACATTAAGAGAATATTGCAAGTCTGAAAGTACATTCCTCATCCATCCCATTCCCTTTATAATCCAAGAAATTAGGAAACTCCTTTCTGAACTACTTGCCCTTCCTACATTCCTAATCCAGGCTAAATTGCCTTTTATCTGACCCTTCCTCTGGTTGACTCTTCTCCCTGTCACCCAAGTATGTCCCCTATATTATTACAGTTTCTAATCTGGCTTCCCTGACTATGTGAGACAATTTTCAGTGAGTAGCAGGAAGAAGGAGCTGCCTTTGGCTGCCAATAGAAGTTGTGCTGTAATGCGTAAAAGTAATATGTTCCCTCGAACATATGTGCTAGTCATTCCCGACTCTGGGGGCCATTGCTCATCCTCATTTCAAAGCTGAAGAGCCAGCACTGTCTGAAGATGTCTCTGTGGTCATGTGGCCGGCATGACTAAATGGCGAAGGCCCATGGAACACTGTTGCCTTCCCACCAAAGGTGGTTCCTATTTTTCTACTTGCATTTTTACATGCTTTCGAACTGCTAGGTTGGTAGAAGCAAGTAACAGGAGCTCACTCCATTACGCAGCATTAGGGCTTTGAACCACCGAACTGCTGATCTTTCTGAATGATAAGCTCAGTATATTGAGGACAAAAGAGAAAAATGAAGAAAAAGACACACTATTTTAAAGCTGGAAGAACTAAGGATGGTTCTAAGTGGCCTCTGCTATAAGCTTGAGATGAAATACAGGGAAACATCATGAGGATGTGACATTTAAAAAGAATGGGACATGTTTGCGCCACAGTTAGAAGATGTGAGAATGAATCCATTAAAAGCACTGAGGTGATGGTTTGTGAACCCAATATGGCTCAGGGCACTACTAAAACTTTGTTTAGATAGGAAATGAAGCCTGAATGAATTTAATGATATGAAAGAAAAAGTCATACAAATGATCTGAATTTTGGCAAGCAGACTAAAGGAAATTACCTCCAATAGATTTCTTGGTATTATTTTATCTAATTACATTTATAAAAAGATAAATTTTATAGTTCAATAATCTCAAGTTATATTCATATCTTTGGATAGTGTCAAAACTTAGGTGTGGCATAAACTCCCCTTCCAGACTACTCTTGAAATGTTAGCCAACATTTGGTCTATCTGGAATTCAAAATATAATAGATTAAATCTATTAAATCTAAATCTATCATTATTACATTGATTCAAAATAGTGATATACTACTGCCCCAAATTGTATTTTGATTCTTTTTCTCATGCCACATTGATATTATAGGCTTAAATATTTATAAAATAATTATATATAGAAAATTTGAATGAATGCTAGGATATTTAGTTTATATTCAATTATTATATGATAATGATGAGTTTGTATTGTTTTCTGTGATCAAAAATAAATATCATTTGTCTATTGCTACATTTTGGCACTATTTACAACTACACCTTTTTCTGAAAACTCAGTTTGGATCAGTGATGTTTTCACCTTTAGTAATCATTAGAAATGGGATGCGGTGGCTCAGTGGCTAAGATGCTGACCTTGTCAATCAGAAAGGTCAGCAATTTGGTGGTTCAAATCCTTTGCGCCACATAATGAAGTGAGCTCCCATTACTTGTCCCAGATTCTACCAATCTAGCAGTTTGAAAGCATTTAAAAATGCAAATAGGAAAATAGGAAACGCCTTTGGTAGGAAGCTAACAGCGTTCTATGAGCTTTGGCATTTAGTCATGCCGGCCACATGACCATGGAGACGTCTTCGAATAGTGCTGGCTCTTCAGCTTTGAAATGGAGATCAGCACTGCCCCCTAGAGTAAGGAATGAGTAGCACATATGAGCAAGGGGAACCTTTACTTTAATCATTAGAAGTAATCACTAAAACAATTTATAAATATGCCTTATTTATAGGGTCCTATCACATTTATATAAAAATGAATGAATAAATCATCATGTGCTTGGAAATGGAGTAACAGTTTGTTAAAACTTGTTCTAAAGCTATATGTTCTGAGAAGAAGGCATTTAGGACTTAGCAATAGCACTCAGACTTATGTACCATTTCATAGTGCTTTCCAGCCCTCTCTAAGTGGCTTACAAAGTCAGTATATCATCCCCAACAATCTGGGTCCTCATTTACTGACCTCGGAAGGATGGAAGGCTGAGTCAATCTTGAGCCAGTCAGGATCGAACTGCTGGCAGTCAGCAAAAGTATCCTGTAATGCTGCATTCTAAGCATTGCACCACCATGGCTCATTTGATACATAGTTTGACTTACAGAAGATTTAAATTTTTAGGCATCCATGCAAATTTAATTAATAAATAATGAATAACCACATCCATATTAAATGAAATTGACAGTCACAGAATGGAAATGCATCTCCATGCTCTTCTTATTGCTAAGAGATTATTTCTTCAAAATTGGAAAGATACATTTCTGGCTCCAATTCCTCTTGAACTGAACAAGTTGCTTATTTATAGACAATTACATAAAATATGGCAATCCATTGTTTTGGATTCTATGGATCCATAATGCACAGAAATGATTCTGTATAGCTGCCTGTGTATTTTAAAAATAAAAATAAATTCTAGTTGACAAGAGAAAAAAAGTTTAAAAATACCTAGGTAACAGAAATGACTGTGAAACAGAATACCTTAAGATTATCTATATGGATAACCAGTCTATAAAATCAGAAGTTTCTTAGCCTAACTCAAATACATTTTACTGTTTAAAGTGGCTTTCTGCTTGGTTCCAGATTGTTTTACTATTTTTTTGTAAGCAAATTTCTAAAAGCATATTCCTTTACAAAAGGCAACTTACAGAAGAAGAAGACTTAACTCTCCTTCAGATAATTCAGTTTTTTAAAATTTAGGACACTGAGCTTCTCCATGCATGAACAATAGTCAAATAATGTTTACTGAAGTAAATATAACTGTTTAATAAAAATAATCTCAAAATAAATCAAAGTATAAATTATAAATGAATTGCTTATCCACTGAAAATCATCATGTTATCTATTCACTCATTATTCTACTTTTCTTACACTAGAGAAGAAGGTTACAAAATGCTCTTATCTGTTGCCTGGAATGTTTCAGTTATTGTATCACATTTCTATTTTAAAAGGAGAATATAAATTAACACCAAATAAACATGAATAAATTGATCTCCCATTGTAGGATCAATAAAATCCATTATCTTTTGAGTCCAATTTTTTTTATTTTAACCTGAAATCCATTTTTTTGATATATTCAATTGAAAAAAGCCTGGATCTGGACAATTTTTATCCAGTTTCCAAACTTTCCTTTTTGGTTGATTAGCTTATAGATTCAGAGAACCCTGGAAGAAGTGATTGCCTATTTTTGGATTCAGGCCTGGTTATAGTACTGAAACAGTACTGATTAGATTTTATTAATATTCTCTGGTGGGCTTAGGATAAGGATAGTGCTTTCATCCTGGCTCTCCTTGATCACTCAAATGTTTTCAATAAATTGATCATGGCGTCCTTCTAAGCCTAAGAATGGGAGACACCATGTTATTGTGGTTCTCCTCCTTTCTCGGGACCAGTTCCAAGGCTCTGCCCTTTCAATATTCCTGTTTAACATCTACATGAAATAAAACCAATGGGTGAGATCATCCATTGTTATTGGGTGTTACATCATTAGTACCATATTTTTCAGAGTATAAGATGCACCAGAGTATAAGACACACCAAGATTTTGAAGAGGCAAATTAAAAAAAAAGTTTTGCACTCCCTAAAATGGCCCACTTTTCATGAAAATGCCCCCCCTTTTTTTCAAAAAAAAAGGCATGAATAGCAGTTAGGAGGCTTGTAGAGAGCTCCCCGGGTGGGGGGGGGAAATGAGCAAAAAAATGGCCCATTTTTCACTCATTTCTGCCCTGTTCAGCCCCCAGGAGCACTCTGAAAGCCTCCTAAAGGCTATTCACGGCCATTTTTATGAAGGGGGCAGTGTTTCGGGGGGCAAAAAATGCTGTATTTAGTGTATAAGATGTACCCAGCATCAGGATATAGCACCCAGATTTTCAGCCTCTTTTTTGAGGGGAAAAAGGTGCATCTTATATTCTGAAAAATACGGTATGTTGATGATACCCAGTAAAGACCCTGGGCCTTTGTTGTCAAGTGATGTTGTCAAATTCTTTTTTTCTAATGCCTGAATGTTGTAAGAGTCTGGATAGGAGAAAATAGGCTTTGGCTCAACAACTGCATAAGTGTAGCTTTTAAGGCCCCATCTCTGAGGATCTACCATCTTTGGTGCACATTTGTGGATCATCTTGTACTCTTGGTTCTTGCTTGAAGACAGCCAGGGGAATTTTGTACTCATTTGTCTTGCACACCAATTGTGTTCATTCCTGGACTAGTCTTGCTCACAGTTTTATCCCCTAGTTTCCCTGTCTGGATTACTTTTAACACACATATGCTTGAAAGTTGCAACCAGGTTCCTAATGCAGCAATAGGGGCCTTTATTTTAGATTATGGTTCCTAATTATGTTCATATAACATTGTAGCTCTGCAAGCTGTGTTGGCTCCCAGTGGACTTCTGGGTAGAGATTATGAAGATTATCATTCATAATGTCCTACATGGCACAAAGTCAGACTATTTGTAGGCTTGCCTTCCTCCTGTTGTTTCTGGTCACAAGATTTTTTTAGAGGGGAGGATGTTCTGGGTTTCTTTTATCAAAGAATATTAATTTGTTAGTGTCAGCACCTGCCTTGTGGCATAGATTTTTATGACCCCAACTTTGTTAGCCTTTGGCAAGGTATTGACAATTTGGTTGTTTGCTAATATTTGGATCAGATGGTTTGATGTATCTGGCCATTCTTCCTGGTTTTTGTTTCACTTTGTTTTGTTTTCCCTCAGGGAGTGAATGTTTATCATTTGATTCAAAAGTTATATATTCTGAGATTTTGTGTGGATATGTTTGTGATTCTGTGTATGTGTTCATAATCTTTGTGAGGCACCTAGAGTCACTTGTATGATGACATGGCTGACTATAGAACTCATACCAGGGGTGGGTTTCGACCGGTTCGCACCGGTCCCTGCGATCCGGTTGGTCGCCGAACCCGGAAGTAAGTAACTTCCGGGAACGGCAAAGCCCCCCCCCCCGCGCCCGCGCGCGCCCGCACACCCGCGCCCGCTCCTTACCCGGTTTTTACGAATTCTGCGCTTCTATGCATGCGCAGAACGCATACAGCGCCTGTGCGATCCTCCAGGAGCAGCTGGAGCATCGCGCGGATGCTAGTACGCATGCGCGTGCTGCATGCATGCATGCGCACGCCGCGTGCATGCGCGAGGACGCCGCGTGCATGCGCGAGGACGCCGCGTGTGTGCCGAGGACGCCACCGGCCTCGTTCCAACCGAACCGGTTGGAACGGGGCGAGAAACCCACCCCTGACTCATACGAATAAATAAAATGTGTAGTAGTGCAGGTTTTTTAAAATTCTTTATAACTACAAATGAGGTCTCATAATTTTCACATGAATTTTATAGATTAGCCCTGTGCCAAATTTAAAAAAAAATAAAGAAAAACACAGGAAAAGATAAGTTAAATGGCACTATGCTTAACAAGTTTACCATTTAAGCAACCTTTAGCTTCCAACTGGATGACTCATTCCTCAAATTCAAAACAAAGGAATTAAAGTGTGCATAAATGGTACAACACATTAAAATTTCCTTGGCAATGTCTATTTCATTACTCATTTTGTTTGACAGCCTTTGAGAAAATTGGAAAAATATGTGGCAGACTTTAATAATTTAGTCTAATGTAATTTTATTATTGATATTATTTGGTACAATTGACTCAACATTTTCAATGCTTCAGCAAAGAACATAAATAAAACACTTTTATTTAAAAAGTATTTTGCTGCATTTGTCTGAAAAGGGAAAATTAAAATATTTTTTCTATTAAAAAAAGAACAAATGGGATAGATGAGAGAGAGAGGGGGGAGAGGGAGAGAGAGAGAGAGAGAAATGTGATTAGATAATATATAGCTAGATGGTAGATTGGTATTTAGCTAGATAGCTAGACAGACAGACAGACTGGCAGACAGACAGACAATATGTCTGTGCACATATTCATGGCATACATGCATAGACATTCAAATAAAAATCTTGTGCAATCCTAGCTTTTCCACTTTGTCATCCAGAACTGCAACTGCAATTTAATCCATGTATGTATGTATGTATGTATGTATGTATGTATGTATGTATGTATGTATGTATGTATCTCCCTCTGGAGATGTGTGTATATGCATAGATACTTGCATAGGGATGTGTGTCAGGGGTGGGTTGCTGCCGGCGTTACTGCCGATTCGCAACCTGCGCATGCCAGATGTGCACTGCATGTGTGTGCACTGTTCAATGTAAATTGTTCTGCATGCATGTGTAGAACAATTTATAGTGAACTGTGCATGTGCAGTCACTAAAGTCCAAAATAGCAGCGGCCAAGTGGCAGCGAAGGAACCGGTCCTGGGGGAGATGTGTATAGTCCCCCAAAAATATCATAATCAAGGCAAAAATTATTATATTTCATTTTTTGATATCATGAAAAATACAGCCTTTGCTTGGCATAGTTCATCCTTTACGAATGTTGTACTCAGGATTAATTTAATAACATCAGTAATTATCTGTTCATTTACAGAAGCTATATTTGTAGAAAATACACTTGTGTGAAATTAAAACAAGTAATAAAATATTATTTCTTGAATTAATAATAGTGAATGTAATGTTTTTTGGCACATTGTCTTTATCCCTTCTGGTTTTGTTTTTAAGGTTTTTCAAAGTTGTTTACTTTTGCCTTCTTTTTCTTAGGGCTGAGAGACAGTGATTGGCTCTAGGTCACCCCATTGGCTGGATTAAAAGTTACAGTCTCCCCATTTTTAGCCTGGTGCCTTAATCCCATCAAACTAGCTCTCTAATATAGCCATATTCTCTTTAAGATTCCAAATGTATTCATCTATGCTCTCATAATGTGCTGAGAGGAGATTGCTTCCTTCTGGAAAGGAAGGGAATTTATTCTTAGGGAATGTTTGTTTTATTTCCAATGTTTTATTGTGACCAATAAAAGGAACACAATGGCTCAGTAGCTAAGACGCTGAGCTTGTCAATCAAAAAGGTCGGCAGTTCAGCAATTCGAATTCCCAGCACCGTATAACGGAGTGAGCTCCCATTACTTGTCCCAGCTTCTGCTAACCTAGAAGTTCGAAAACATGTAAAAATGCAAGTAGCAAAATAGGAACCACTTTTGGTGGGAAGGTAACAGCATTCTGTACGCCTTTGGCATTTAGTCATGCTGGCCACATGACCACAGAGAAGTCTTTGGACAGCGCTGGCTCTTCAGCTTCAGTGTACCTTGGAGGAAGCTAACTATCTTGACCCCTTCCAGTCTGGCTTCAGGCCCGGTTACAGCACAGAAACCGCTTTGGTCGCATTGACCGATGATCTCTGGAGAGCTAGGGATGGAGGCTGTGCTTCCATCCTAGTTCTCCTTGACCTCTCAGCGACTTTCGATACCATCGACCATGGTATCCTTCTGCGACGACTGCGGGAGATAGGGGTGGGCGGCACTGTTTTGCAGTGGTTCTCCTCCTACCTCTCGGACAGGTCGCAGTCGGTGTTGGTGGGGGGGCAAAGATCGTCCCTGAGGCCCCTAACTTATGGGGTGCCACAGGGTTCGGTCTTATCCCCCCTACTATTTAACATATACATGAAACCGCTGGGTGAGATCATTCGGAGGCACGGGATAAAATACCACCAATATGCGGACGATACACAGTTGTATCTGTCCGCCCCGTGCCAACTCAATGAAGCGGTGGACGTGATGAACCGGGGTCTTGAGGCCGTTAAAGACTGGATGAGAGCAAACAAGCCGATACTCAACCCAGACAAGACCGAGTGGCTGTTGTGTTTTCCTCCCAAAAATTTGACCAACGTACCATCACTCAGGCTGGGGGGACAAAACTTATACCCCTCAGAAAGGGCCCGCAACTTGGGAGTCCTCCTGGACCCACAGCTGAGTTTTGACCACCATCTTTCAGCTGTGACCAGGGGGGCATTTGCCCAGGTTTGCCTGGTGCGCCAGTTGCGGCCCTACCTGAATCGGGAGGCCCTCACAACAGTCACTCGAGCCCTTGTGATCTCCAGGCTGGAATACTGCAATGTGCTCTTCATGGGGCTGCCCTTGAAGAGCACCCGGAGACTTCAGCTAGTCCAGAATGCGGCCGCGCAAGTGATCGTGGGCGCACCACGGTTCGCCCACATAACACCGATCCTCCGTGAGCTGCACTGGCTACCTGTCGATCTCCGGGTGCACTTCAAGGTCCTACTCACCACCTATAAAGTGCTCCATGGTAGTGGATCTGGCTATTTGAGAGACTGCCTTCTGCCAATTACCTCCCTGCGTCCCATCAGATCGCATAGAGTTGGCCTCCTCCGTATTCCATCTGCCAGTCAGTGCCGACTGGCGACTACTCAGAGGAGAGCCTTCTCTGTTGTGGCTCCGACGCTATGGAATAATCTCCCCGTGGAGATCCGTACCCTCACCACCGTCCAGGCCTTCCGCACAGCCCTCAAGATCTGGCTAGCCCGTCAGGCCTGGGGATAAGTTTTTACTTTCGCCCCTCCCGAATGTCGAGTGAATGTTGTGTTTTATTGTTTAATTTATTCTCGTACACATTTCTTTTTGTATTTGTCCTACACTCCCTTTCCCCTTTTATTGTAAGCCGCCCTGAGTCCCCTCAGGGAAAAGGGCGGCCTATAAATGTACAATAAATACCAAATACCAAAAAAATACGAAGATGAGCATCACCCCCTAGAGTCGGGAATGACTAGCACATCTGTGCAAGAGGAACATTTACCTTATATATTGAAATGTTACAGCATGTGGGTAGTATCTAGCTTAAGATGGTAGCTACATCTTAAAAAGCTTAGCAGGGTGAGATCTAGTTAATGCTTAGATGGGAGATGACTATGAAATCACTTTGCTGTAGAGTAGGATGGTAGTTGAAAAGGAAGACATGTCTACATTGGTGCTAATAAAACAAAAATGGATGTGTCTTATGGACAATTTTGTCTGTCTGCTGTCTCTACTCTTTCCTTGGGCTCTTTAAAAACTAAAAGTATGAGCAGTATCCTGATCTATTTGCTGATTTTTTGTTTTATTCATGCATATCCTGTCTCTTTGTACAGGGTGAACACTTAAAATGGCTTACAAAATAAAACACAGGGACCAACTTCTAAAAATTCAAAAGATAAAAAGCAGAACAAAATACAAATGTCTGCAAGTAGAAATAGAACAACTCTGGCAAAAGAAAGCAAAAATAATTGCAATAGTAATAGGTGCCTTGGGTGCAATCCCAAAACAACTGGTTTGAACATCATTGTCATTGACAAATTCATGACTATTCAATTACAAAAGGTGGATTTACTGGAAATAGCTTCCATCCTGCAACAATATCTGTAACACCATCAAATATCCACAACCGCCTATCTCGGGTCCTTGGAAAGGACTTAATAGACAGACAAAAAAGCCAAATTCAGTCTGAACATTTGGCTGAGTGTATAACAAACACAAATACTGATTCTAAATTACACTGAAAGTCTGATTGAAGAAAGATATCTTGAAGAATTCATTTTCTAAAGGCAGAAGGTGAAAAGTGTTCTATAACATGAGTGTCACCCCAATTCTTGGATATTTTTCAACTTTCCTGTCTAAGGTTGAGTGTTTGGCCCAAAGCACTCAGATGGCTTTTAAACAGGGGTCTACCTAGTCCAGGGCATTTAAGCACCACACTGAACTGGCTTTTTATTCTACAGCAAAACTGTCTTCCTACAATCCCAGGTTTTTCTCCAGTAGCTGCTTACACAGCAGTTAAAGAGAACAAGGGAACTAACTCCACTTGAGTTCTCTCTTTGATTGATAGATTGAGCTGTGGGTTATTGATAGACAGCAGCCCTGCATTCTATCAGGAAGAATTTAGCAATGACGAAGGGGGAAGATTAGATGACCTAATCAATCTAACCCTGCTTCAATGCCCTGAGTTGCTGTGGGATGAAGACAGGTTGGATTGAAAGGGGAACACAATCAATCTAATCTAATATAGAGACAATAAGCAGTGTGTTTAATGGTCAGTGAGCCCTTTGGAACTTTCTGCACAAAAGGTTCTAAGAGTCAGGTCAGGTCTGACAAGTTCTTTATGCACCTGGAAATACATCTCATTAAATTAGCAATTTTCAAACTGGGTCCATAAGCAAAAGTGGCATGGAACATTTTTGATCATTTTTAACAGCCTGACCTTACATGCAGAGAGGCCTTGCTGCCAATTGTCATGAATTTCAATTGTTCACAGGAATCTGTGGAAGCGTTTCTCATCAAAAAAAAAATTAAAAAAAAATCTGAAAATCTTGGAGATTATGTGAGTCTTATTGTGGACCCATACAGTTAAAATATGGAGTCCTAACCAAAACTACGAAAATTGCATTTCATTATTTCTAAAAATGTTATCCATGCAATCATAAATGATCCAGATGAGGATAGAAGGGAAACACGTTCAATTTGCAGATGACATCAAGCTGGGGGAATTTGCTAACACTGCAGCCATTGCAAGCCATACAAAAATCAGAGCACAAAAAAAATATTCTCAAATAAAAAAAATCCTTATTATTATTTTATGAAAAACGACTCTATCGGGTACTGCACACCAGAACAACAAGACACAAGGACAGTTTTTCCCCTGAATGCCATCACTCTGCTAAACAACTAATTTCCACAACACTGTCAAATTATTTACTCAGATTGTATTACTATTCTTCTTCTCATCCTTCCTAGTACCGATCTCTTCCCACTTAAAACTATAACCATGGTGTTTGTATCTTTGCAACTTACATTAGAGCCGAGGTGGCGCAGTGGTTAGAGTGCTGTACTGCAGCCACTTCAGCTGACTGCTATCTGCAGTTCAGCGGTTCAAATCTCACCGGCTCAGGTTTGACTCAGCCTTCCATCCTTCCGAGGTGGGTAAAATGAGGACCCAGACTGTGGAGGCAATATGCTGACTCTGTAAACTGCTTAGAGAGGGCTGAAAGCCCTATGAAGCAGTATATAAGTCTAACTGCTATTGCTATTGCTATATTGTTTTTATTTGTTTCCTAGTATGATTTGATTGCTTATTAGTCACCTATGACTATCACTAAGTGGTGTGTATTATGATTCTTGATGAATGTATTCTATTTTATTTTTCTTTATGTACACAAAGACAAATTCTTTGTGTGCCCAATGACATGTGGCCAATAAAGAATTCTATTTTATGTTCATAAAATAATTATGCTATTATAAATAATAAATATCAAGAAAAATTAAAAACTCTTTCTTTCACACACACATACACACACACTTATATTGTGACCTTTGCTATACCATACCAGAGGTTTTCCCCCCCATTGTTCTCTTGGAGATTGAAATAGAATAGCAGGTAATGGAACATCATTTCAGATGTTTTAAGAGGCAAATCAGATCATGAGGCAGGTTTAGGTGATTTATCAGTGAACTCTAGAAATTTTGTTGGCTCAGCATCACTTCTACTGCATGGTGGGTTTTTTTTAAGTCCACCAATGGAACATACGGAGTTGATTGCATAGGAATGTTATATGAGCTATATGTTACAAAGAGAGGACCCTATGCTATATCTTCTAAAATGGTCAAGCAAGGGAAGACTGAAGATCCATTTTTCAGAATAAATTTAACCAGATCATTATTTAAGCTGTTACTAGTCAGGCTTTTCATGGTAACAGGTTGATTTTTATATAATCAAATATTTAGTTTCTCAACACTGATGAGATTTTGAATCTTTGGAAAGGAGACAGTGGCATTTTGTCAGATGCAGGGCAATAATAATAATAAAAGCCTTCATTGATTGAATTATACTTTGAATTTCAACGTTGTTTCTGAATCTCATTCTTGAATTAAAATTGTCATTGTATCCAACCACCTTACATTTTCACACAGCATAGTTTGAATGTAAAAAGTCACACTTAAGTTGTGATTGATGAAACAATTACATAGATTGATTATTATATTCAGCTTTAATTTTTGAAAAGCACACTTAATATGGCATGATCCAGGCAAACTAAAATACAACAAAAGTTCCTGCTATGCAGTTTCCTTTGGAATAATTAGCAATCCTTAATAAAGTGCAGAGAATAAGTAAGAAAATAAAGCACAAAATAAGAGAAAGGGAAACATATCCAACTCTTGTATTGCTTACTACTCCCCATATAGTATGGTAATCCATGTGAGTTCAGGACAGTATGCATTTGAATTAAGGGGTCATTAAGTAAGTAATGATAGACTGCTACTGTCTGAAAGATTGTGTGAGAATTGGTTGTCACCTGGTGAGAGAAAAACAATCTGGTAGCAAATCCGGCCACTACAAAAAGTTAGGTCAGATGGGAATCAAGTTGTGTGTAAAACGGGATCAGGTTATTACATATATTGGAAATGAAGAAGAGGAACAAAAAATTGCTTTATTATAGAGGCTTCCTCTTGAGCTAATGTTTTGACCCTGAAAGTCTTAGAGCAGGGGTTCAAACTCGTGGCATCACGCTGTCATCATGTGACATATTGCGACTTCCCCCCCTTTGCTGAAATGGAGGTGGGTGTGGCCAGTACGTGAAGCATCTGGCCTGCGCGCCGTGAGATTAACACTCCTGTCTTAAAGGCTGCTTCTTGACGAGAAAGGTGTCATACATGTGCAAATACATTATAGGTTTGTGAAAAGACTGAGGGATGACTAAATCAAAACCAGCTTCACTGGTCACATGGGGTTGCTTAATTACAGTTTTAAAATAAGTCTAACCAAGTAATTTTGCCCTTTGTTGTTTTTACTGCCACATTGTGATCTAGTAAGGATGTAAGATCAGAGAAGGCCAAGATCAATTACGTATTGATCTCATCTATTCAATTATGTTTCCCATTGCAGGTGCAGGTTTCCAATTCTTAGAATGAATGTCATCTCTGTTCCATTAATGGAAGAATAACATTGCTGCATGTATCAGTGAACAGACAAAAAAATAGACATTGGTTTCTAGCTTATTCTGTTTTAACAAAGGTATTTCTGTCTTGTAAAGTTATGAGTAAACCCTAATGTTTATCATTTCCTTAATATCCTGCAATTTCCTGCACATCTTTCAGTAAACCTGTATAGTAAACGGTCTAGCTAAGAAAACAAGGGACTTTACAGACAGATATTTTATTTTGGTGCAAGACATAAAAGAAAAACATATAAAGCACAAAAATCAAAATGTAGTCTTAATTTTTTTTGAAATACATCTGCAGAGTTAGAACTTATTCCTATTATTTCGTGTTCCCCTTTTCCTTTCCAATGCCTCTTTCCTCTTGTATTTAAAAAAATCCTGTGAATAGATTTCCTTAAAAAGAAATCATCATATGTAAATTATTTAATAGTCTTTCTGCTAAACAGAAAGGTGGGAATGTTTCAGATAATTTAATACATACATATATACAAATACACACACACACACACACACACACACACACACATGTAAATAAAACACAAATATAACAAAGGCAACAGTAAAAATATTGGGTTTCTGTCGTGATGGACTCTTGTGACGAGCCGATTGACAGATGATGGAAGCAGTTAGCTTCCTCCCATAATTGGGGGCTTACCAGGGGTTGTAACACTATATATATATATATATATATATATATATATATATATATATATATATATATATATGTATGTATGTATGTATGTATGTATGTATGTATGTATGTATGTATGTATGTATGTATGTATGTATATGTATATGTATATGTATATGTATATGTATATGTATATGTATATGTATATGTCACTTTGTCAATAGGGTTTTTAAATAAGCATTGTCCTAATGTTATTTCTAATTGCTGTTATTATGCCAATGTATTAAATATACATAGGATACATTGACTTTTTTGTTCCTTGCTATTCTCCAGTCCACTGTTATCAAGGATTTTAGTGTGTTGATCTTAATTGAGCAATTACCATGTAGAAGTCAATCTTTTTATGCTTTCCAACATTATGAGGGAAGAGTGCAAAATGTTGTAAAGATAGATAGACAGATAGATAGGTAGGTAGGTAAATAGGTAAATAGGTAGGTAGATAGATGATATATAGATGATAGATGATAGATAATGATAGATAGATAGATAGATAGATAGATGATAGATAGATAGATAGATAGATAGATAGATAGATAGATAGATAGATAGATAGATAGATAGATAGATGATAGATAATATTCTGTCCCAAGCCTCTAACTTATACTGATGCCGGCTTGGCTGTCTATCATGACTAAGGAGGGAGATAGGCAACCCCTTGGCTGGGAGCCCAGAAAATTATCTCTTAGGAAAACAAGGCCTGAACTCACGGATTTCTTCAAACATTTGCTATACCTGGATAAATGATTGTTATTTCCTGCAAAATTCCCCTTCCATCGCCCCACCTATAAGATCTCTTGGAGGGGCCACTCAGTAGTCACTTGTTTCCTATTTCCTTCTATGATCCTGTTTCCAAAGCTGCTCCCTCCCCCTATCAGCTCTACGCATCCTAACGTCAGGGACAACCTCCCTCTGTTCCTCCTCACTGCTCCCTGACTCAGATGCCACCTGGTGGCCAACAGGCCCCTCTAGTTCCTGCTCTGACTCCGAACACCCCCCAGAGTCTTCCTCAGCCTCCAGGGCAGTCCCATAGTGTTTATCGCTGTCAGATTCCACCAAAAGCTTAGGCGGATGCTTCTGGGCCATAACAGATAGTTAGATAGATAGATGATAGATAGATAGATAGATAGATAGATAGATAGATGGATGGATGGATGGATGGATGGATGGATGGATGGATGGATGGATGGATGGATGGATGGATGGATGGATGGACGGACGGACGGACAGACAGACAGACAGACAGACAGAATGGGCAAGACAGGACAAGACAGGACAAGACATGATAGGATAGACTTTATTAGAAAAACAAAGCCTGATAGGTCAAAGAGCCGAGGTGGCGCAGTGGTTAAATGCAGCACTGCAGGCTACTTCAGCTGACTGCAGTTCTGCAGTTCAGCTGTTCACATCTCACCGGCTCAGGGTTGACTCATCCTTCCATCCTTCCGAGGTGGGTAAAATGAGGACCGGGATTGTTGTTGGGGGCAATATGCTGACTCTGTAAACCGCTTAGAGAGGGCTGAAAGCCCTATGAAGTGGTATATAAGTCTAACTGCTATTGCTATTGCTAAAACTTTCATCCTAGCTATATTTAGTTACTGTATTGAATGAAAAAAGAAAAGTATCTCTCACAGGTATAAATATTCATTGTACAATAAAATAAATACATAAAAGTCTCTTGATCAGATCAATTCTAATTCATCATTCATCTAATTCATCAATGTTATTTCATCACTGAAATGTCCTGTTACCTTTTAATTCAAATGATTCCTTCTTAACCAAACCACCAGAAGAGAATTCAATACACATTCAATAATATGCAATAGCAGCTTAGTTGTATTTATTAATATACTAAAGAGATTGTATAATCAGCTCTTATATGGTGACATACAGAAAAACCAAGGCAATAAATTAGCATGCATGTTAGGATATTCTAGGGTGGGTAAATGGCTAGTCAGCATTTTAAAAGACCCTAAGGGAACAAAATGCATTTGTGTATGCAAAAAATGTAAAGTTTAACCATGCAAGTCAAAAGCTTACAGTAAACTAATGAGAAATGGACATATTGTGCTATACATATTTATAAGTACTGTAGCAGCCCCCTTTCTGGTATCTGCTCCTGTGAGACAGATCAAACAATTGTTGAAAAAAACTTTTCTCTTTAATTGTTGGCCTCGTCTACTCATTGGACATCAGATTATTATCCCACTCTGGATTATCCTTTAAACACATCACAGGGAAATGTTTGTAACTGAGACATTTGTAAATGCAGTACAGCAGAATGTTGTATTTTATACCTCAACAAATTTAACCAGCCAAATGCTAACAGTATTAATTTACTCCTTGTAAAAAAGAACAAGACTTTAATGGACTTGAACAAATACAATTTACAAGCATAACTTGTAATGCTTGAATGACTCTTGGGAAAGGTAGAACAGTAAGTATGCCAGGTTTATGCCCCCCTCTGTCACCACAATTGACCACATGTTCAAGATATCCAGGGCCTGCACAAATGCTAAGGGAGATTGTAATCAACCTAAAACATATTCTTGATTATGTTGGTTAGATGACATAAGTGTGGGACAAAGAAGGTGTCTGTGTGTGTGTTTGTGTGTGTGTGTGTGTGTGTGTGCGTGCGTGCGTGCGCGCGCATGCAGGGGGACGCTACTATAATTCTCTAATTTTGAATAACATTGCCTAAAGGAGAAATGAGAGTCACTAAATTTTGGAATGGCATCAAATTATTTACAACAATTAGATAAGTGTATGTTCATAACCCTCTATTTCACAAGCTGCAATGGTTGTCACTTTGCTTACAAGTGTAACTCAAGATTGTTACCTATAAAAGCATACATAGCATAGGGCCTGCTTACTGTCTACCATTAAACATCGCTGGCTGATTCCATCCCGAGAGTTCGTGCACGATGGGGCCCTTTGATTAAATTATGTTATTTATTCAATCCTTGTAATCTACCCTTAAAACATTCCAACAGTCTTTAGCCATTTTACTAGACAAACAAGAATACAAATATAGCAATTACTCTGAGGGAAAAGGATTGGAGAGACACTTCAGTAATATCACAACTACCTCATGGGGCTGCTTGAAAGAAGAAATTGGAGGAAAAGGCTGTTATAATGTATGTTTTGAGGTAGCTGCTTATAATGTGTAGCAAAGAGACAGTGAACTTTAATGAATTAAAAAACATACTGTAGCATTTTCAGAGAGTTTACAGCAGAGATGGTATTCAGCCAGTTCTCTCCAGTTCAGACAGCCGGTAGCAGCAGCTGCGGGAGGCTCTGCCCAGCTGCCCCAAAGTAATGTATGAGCACTGTGCATGCGCTGAAGGCAGTGTGCATGCACGGATATGGCACATGCAAGTACAAGCCCATGTTCACTCACATTTGTGAACCGGTAGGCAAGGTAAGTGAATCCCACCGCTGGTTCACAGCCTTTTAATGTAAATTTGCTCTTACAGGAAAAGCAGATAAGAAGCCAATGAATCTTTTCCTCATCATTCTTCTTTACATTTCTGTCATACTTCTTTAGACTGTCAGCCTGAAAATAGTCTACGTTTTTGCTAATCAGTAGGAATTTAAGTGTACGGGATGTAGTAGCTCAATGGCTAAGACACTAAGCTTGTCAATCGAAAGTTCGGTGGTTCAAATCCTTAGTGCCACATAACAGGGTGAGCTCCCATTACTTGTCTCAGATTCTGCCAACCTAGCAGTTCAAAAGCATGTAAAAATGCAAATAGAAAAATAGGGACCACCTTTGGTGGGAAGGTAACAGTGTTCCGTGTGCCTTTGGCATTTAGTTTTGCCAGCCACATGACCACGGAGATGTCTTCAGACAGGGCTGGTTCTTTGGCTTTGAGATGGAGATGAGCACCATCCCCTAGAGTCATGAATGACTAGCACATATGTGCGAGGGGAATCTTTACCTTTGTCTTTAGGAATGTAAATATGTATAAATGCTTTAAATAACAGGTATTGTTTTATATAATAGAATAGAAACTTTATTGATTTAGTCAACTGGCCATGGTACAAACATACAAAGCAGTGACGTGCGGTGACGGTTACCGTTGGTGAGGCAAGACTGCAGCAGCGTGCTAACGTAAGCATGCTCATAAGGCATGATTCGCTGCTCCCCGATCAGGAGGCGGGAGAATCAGTGCCTCTTTTGCATATGAAAGTGTTCGCTTGTTAACTCCTCCTTAACTTTTAAAAGGCGAACAATTCCTTAGGCAAAAGAGGCCCCGAGTTCTCTGGCCTCCTCCCATAGTTAACATTGAGAGCAGACACCAAGCCACTGTGACTTTGAATCTGGTAGCAACTACCCTGGCTTTAATTATTTTAAAAAAAATATTTAAAATTCTTTCTTTTCCTCAGGAGACTGGTGAGGCCCCGTGTCCCCTGCCTCTAGTGACTGCACGTCCCTGATACAAAGGAACTCAAAGAAAATAGACATCTTCAAACTAACTCATCAAAACAGTTAACTCCAATCTGCTCCAGATGCTGTCCTTTTTGAAATGGCTTTTGATATAAAGAGTGCAGTCTTACTAGTGAGTTGCAGGTTTGCTTAAATAACAATTTAAGAAAACAATCCTTTGTGCAGAATATAATTTGCAGTATTTAAAAAAAAGGACATGGACGATGTCTTCAATAGCTGGTGTGCCACAGGTACACCGTCTTTCTTGAAATGCAACCTCATGAATCTCCCATATCTTATCTTAGAATCTAAAGCATGGGTGTCAAACTCGCGGTGTCATGTTGATGTCCAGTAACATTTCATGACATTTTTCCCATTCACAGATCTGGGGTGGGCATGGCCTGATGGTGACACATCTGGCTGGTGGCTGCCAGTTTGACACCCCTTATCTAAAGGATTTAAAAGGAGTTCTAATAAAAATCTCCACTATTTGGTTGGGTTTAGACCATAGAATAAGAGAGTTGGAAGGGCCTTGGAGGTCTTCTAGCATTGCTAAACTGTTCGTGGCAGTAGTTTATCCAAACAATTGACAATTTTCTTCTGGCATGGCATCCATTTTGTAGAATTGTGGCTTGAAACAAAAATAAAGCATTAATGTTTGTATCAGATTGTCATTATTTTGATACTGCAGCTTCAGTCCCTCTTCTTCTGTCAGAATCACACAGATCATCTTCCTTCTGGTTGCTCTTCTGTTGAAAATCCCCAGTTAAACCAAAATGTATTACAGATGTCTGCAGATGGTTATTATTGTTATTACAAACCTTTTGGGGATGTATTCCCATTAAATCAATCAGAGGTTCTGCTACTATACATGTTATTAACAGTGTTATAAATTCCCTAATTTTCTCAATATTTCTTTCTTACTACTTGGCCATGCTCCAAAAGAATAAATCAACTGTGCCTTTGGAGCGTCATCTTTCTGTCAACACTTGTCTTTAGATAATTATCTGAATTTCTTTTTGTCAAGGCCATATTCTCAAGACTATCTGGGTGGGCAGTTTATTATTCCTAAAGCCTAGGAGATCTTAAACTTGCATTGATTGGGGGCGGGGGAGTGAGCATATTTTATTACTGCGAAACTCATATAATGGGAATATTTGAATTGTACCAAGAAAATGTTTTATTTTAAACAGCATACCAGGGATTGTAAAAGACTTAAATGTCAGTAAAACAATTTTACCTTTCCTTTCAATGGTTAGGCATTCTACTGCTTGTAGATCTAATTAGATGGGGTTGACTTAATGATAGAAAAATATCTCTTTTGTTATCCCAACAACTAGAGGTGGTATTAATCCGGTTCGAACCGATTCAGGTGAACCGGTAACAGAAATTTTGAGTAGTTCAGAGAACCAGCAAATACTACCTCTGGTTGGCCCCGCCCTCCCACCCCCATCATTCCCTGTCCTATATTCCCTTGGTTTTTTAGCTCAGCTGATTCATGTGGCAGAGCGGATTGCTGCGCCTCAGCTGAACTAAAAAAACAACAACAGCTCAGCTCACCAGCGAGGGCGCTGACAGTGAGGGTGATCTTTGAGTGCTGCACGGGCATGTGAAGTGTGCTCTCACAGAACTGGTCGGAAAAGTTTTGGAATCCCACCACTGCCCTCAACCCATTAGCTGTATTAGAATAAATATGTATGGTGATCAGATTTGAGTCCCCTGCCTTTCTGGTGTTAGAAAGTTCAAAAAATTATTTTGCTATTAAATGCAGACTGCCCTCCCATAGACTTAGTTTGTACCACCATAAGTGCTGACGATTTGTCTAAAAGTTTCTGAGCAAAAGCCCCAAAAGACTTTTTAAAGAAATAGTTGTTTATTGTTGTTAAGTAAAGATAGAGAGTACACTCTGTACAGGTAAGATACATTAAGATGGCAAGCAACAGGGAGAAAGCAGAACTATTTAACTCATTTTTTGCATCTGTCTTTACACAAAGGGAAAAAACCAGACCAATCTATCAAAAACAGCACCACAAAAATCAGATTAGGAACACAAGTTGAAATAGGGAATAAAATTGTAAGTGTCTAGGGTAGAACACCTGTCTACCCTAGACAAGTCAAACCACCAGGACTGGATGGATTACACCCCAGGGGTCTGAAAGAACTGGCAGACAAGATCTCAGAACCACTGAACTATATCTTTCAGAGATCCTGGAGCACCGGGGAACTGCCAGAGGACTAGACAAGAGCTGTTGTGGTTCCCATCTTCAAAAAAAAAATAGATCCAGGAAACTACAGACGTATCAGCCTGACCTCAATACCAGGGAAAATTCTTCAAAATATAATCAAGCAACGAATCAGTGAACACCTAGAAGTAAACAAAGTAACAACCAAAAGCCAACATGGGTTGTCAAAAACAGACCATGCCAGACTAATCTTATTGCATTCTCTGATAATGTGACAAAATTAGTGGACTAGAGGAATGCCGTCGGTATAATTTATTTAGACTTCAATAAGGCATTTGATAAAGTAGACCATAATCTACTACTAGATAAAGTATAAAAATGAAGGTTAGACAGCATCACCACCAGATGGATTTGTAACTGGCTGACCAACTGCACTCAACATGTAGTCCTCAACAGAACTGCATCTACATGGAGGGAAGTATGCAGTGGAGTGCCCCAAGGCTCTGTTTTAGGCCCAGTACTCTTTGACATCTTCATCAATGATTTGGATGAGGAGATAAATGGGGAACTCATCAAATTTGCAGATGACACCAAACTGCAGGAATAGCCAACACTCCAGAAGGTAGGCTTAAGATACAGAAGAATCTTGACAAACTTGAACATTGGGTGCTATCTAACAAAGTGAAATTCAATAGTGAAAAAAGTAAGGTTCTACATTTAGGCAAGAAAAAGAAAATGCACAGGTACAGTATATTTGTTACCTTGCTCAATAGTAGTAACTGTGAGAGGAATCTTGGAATCCTATGGGAAAACCATTTAAATATGGGCCAAAAGTGTGCAGCAGCGCCAAAAAAGCCAACACAGTTCCAGGCTGCATAAACAGGATGATAGAAATAAGATCACGTGAAGTGTTAATAACACATTATAATGCCTTGGTAAGGCCACCCTTGGAATACTGCATTCAGTTTTCGTCATCACAATGTAAAAAAGATGTGGAGACTCTAGAAAGAGTGCAGAGAAGAGCAACAAAGATGATTAGGGGACTGGAGGCTAAAAGATATGAGGAACAGTTGCAGGAACTGAGTATGTCTAGTTTAATGAAAAGAAGGGCTAGGTGAGACATGATAGCAGTCTTCCAATATCTCAGGGGTTGCCACAAAGAAGAGGGAGTCAAACTATTCTCCAAAGCACCCGAGGGTAGAACAAGAAGCAATGGGTGGAAACTAATCAAGGAGAGAAGCAACTTAGAACTGAGGAGAAATTTCCTGACAGAACAATTAATCATGGAACAACTTGCTTCCAGAAGTTGTGAATGCCCCAACACTGGAAGTTTTTAAGATGATGTTGGATAACCATTTGTCTGAAATGGTATAGGGTTTCCTGTTTAGGCAGGGCATTGGATTCCAAGATCCCTTCCAAATTTGTTATTCTATTCTATTCTACATTATCTTGTTATAAAGTCTGTAGCACTCTTACTTATGAAATTCTTACTTGTCCTTCTCTATTAGAGGCTAAGGTTGCCTGAGGGACAGCAGCAGTCTCAGGAGACAAGACTATTGTAAAAAGCATTTTGGCTTTTTGAAGAGAGGCAGAGAGCTGTGATGGTTGTTTGTTCTCTACAAATCCCATTCCAGGGCATCCTGTCAATTTTTATAAGTAAAGTTTCTACCATTGCTATTAGATTTACTTACTGGTAGGTCATTCTTTGATGCTAAATATTAAGAAATGTTTGGTTACTTTGGAGGTTCTGAAATGACATTCCAGAATTCATTCTATGTCAGTTCTTTATTTTTCCCCATTCTCTTACTTGTTCCACAAGGTATTTAAAAATGTTCACTGTTAAAAATGAATTGGAGGAGCCAATTAAATACGAAGGAGCCTATCCTTCTGTCTCTTCTCAAAAAAAAAGTATAAAATTGCAAAATGACAACAAAGTAAAATGAAAAAAAAAGAACTTTAGGAGCACATAGATAATATGTGTGCACTACTTGCCATCTTGGCTCTTTCCCCCTCCTCTTACAATGGTTTTGTAGTGTATTGCTTTAAAAAAACTAGATAAAATATTATCTATATTCACAGAAAATTAAAGATATTGTACAATAGTTTGCATATTCAGCTAAGGTTCCTTTCTTTGACATTTGCATTGACCTGTTTTAACATTTTGGCCACTGCATCATTCTAGTTTTCTTGGCACTGTTTGCATAAGAATCTTTATTGCTTTTTTTTTCTTGCCATATTTCTGTAGATATTCCATTAATTCCTTTAGCCTTCTGACTTGGTAATGATCAGAGTGCTGATCTAACTTCATTTTCTAATACTAAGGTTCTTGTAAGTGGGGATTATCTTGGATCTTGTCATCTCTGCTATAAGGAATTTTAGTGTACTCCTTTCATCTTTGTTTGAACTTCTTTGAATCACTTACTGGCTGCCCATTGATGTTTTATACATACCAGTTTAAGGCTACAATCTCCTTCTGTCTGGAGACATTTCAGAAGACTTTTCTTGATTTCCATGTCTGTTTCCATCTTCCAAATCTTTACATATTGTATATCACTGAAATAGGATTCTTGTCTCTTCTAACATTCTCTGAAATTCTTTGTTAAATTACCTCTTGAGGTTTTTGTATCTTTGGCCTCTATTCTCTTCTTAGCAATTTCCATTTGTTTGATACTCAATTTGCTTTGTTTCTTTGTTTTTGGCAGTTTCTTTTCACATTCATTCTTAATAAGGACTCTGGTTTCAGTCCATAGTAGCTCTGGTTCACTGCCAATAAAGTTTAGGAATTCAAAATGATTCCTGATGATGGTGAATAGTCAAAGCTCATCTTGTGAAAGTTATCTGTCTTTGTTTTTTCCACTTTGATTTGCATTGCACATGAACAATATAGTAAGCCCTCAGCCCCATCTATGCTGCTGTAATTAAGCTTTTCCATATTCCTATACTAATTATTTTGTCAATTTGATTTCTGCGTACTCCATTTGGTGAAGGCTAGAGGTACAATTTTAATTGTTTGATGATTGTATTAGTGATGAAGAAATCATTGTATTGCCAGAAATTGATCAGTTATTATCATGCTTCATTTCTGTTTCCTAGACCATATAGTTCAACTATATTTCTTTCCATTAATATGTACATCATTGGCTTTCTAGACATCAGTTTCAAGCAACATTCTTATATGCATGTTCTGTCAATTTCAGATTGATTTTTAACCATAAAACATTGGATGAAGTAGATGCTAAACTGTGAGAAACTATTCTATAATAAAAAGTACTAATATTTAGCATACCACTAAACTTTATGTTATATATAACATATAATGAAAATAATAATAGATATAATGAGAATATTGAACATGATTCATTGCTGTTACCATTACCATGACTATATCTATCAATACTGAAGACCAATTAACATTTATATAGACTTAGAGTTCTTTTCTGTATTATTGATATTGATGCATTATTTATTACATAGTAATAAATCTACTTAATAGCAATAGCAATAGCAGTTAGACTTATATACCGCTTCATAGGGCTTTCAGCCCTCTCTAAGCGGTTTACAGAGTCAGCATATTGCCCCCAACAATCATCCGGGTCCTCATTTTACCCACCTCGGAAGGATGAAAGGCTGAGTCAACCCTGAGCCAGTGAGATTAGAACAGCCGAACTGCAGAACTGCAGTCAGCTGAAGTAGCCTGCAGTGCTGCATTTAACCACTGCACCACCTCAGCTCTGGTCAGATGGGAGATAGCAAAGAGGTACACAGAAATGCCAATGGTTCCAAAATGTTTCATTTACCTCATTTGTCAAAAACGCCAAAGTTTCCAATGGTTATATCAACAACGGTTATATCTATCATTGACATCAACATATCCATTTTTGAACAACCATTGCAAGATTTCAAAAACGAATTTTTAAAAATGTTATTGAATCTTTTTCAAGGGTTTCTTATTGGACTATCTGAAATTCCATACCTTTGAGGGTTTCATATATTCATAATAGCAATTGGATGCTGATTATAAGAGATTTTCAAATTCATGTTATGGAACTATCACATTTGAACAACTTAAGCCAATCATAATATCTCAGCCCAACCTATACCCCAGTTGTGAGGTGAGAGAAAACTTTAGGAGAGATCCCAGCTTGAGCTCTTGATGAAATACAGTCTACAGATCTAACAGATAAATAAACAAGAGCTTTCCCACTACTGCTATAGATATTGACCTAGTTTCAGGAATATCAATCAAAGATGAATATCTCTGCTGCTTTTTCATTAGTCAGGCAACAGGTGCAGTTGTCTCATCAATATCAACATGATTTTAAAATTGCTTACTATGGCCTCCTTGCCCAATATAACTATGTCTAAGTAGACACGGCTATATTTTGAAGCTGTACCTATGGAAACGCTGTCACAACATAAGCCAGGTGCATTTATCTTAGTTCTACGTTCTTCTTAGCTATTTCTTTCCACCCAAGCTTGAAAGCTTGAAGCCTCTGACTTTGATTATAGCAAAAGAAAATTAATATCCTTATCTAAGCAAAGACAAAACAAGAATTAAGGAGAGCTAGTAGCAATGTGAGTTTGTTGGTAGACCCAGGGCTAGCACTGATTTAACAAAACTACTCCCAGTAGGAAAGTCAAAAAGAATTAGCAATAATATTAGCAATAATAATAATAGATAGAATAGGAAACCTTAGAGCACTCTGGCAATGTACGTAAGTATAATCTTTATTGTCATTGTACTTAAATACAACGAAATTGGTCAATGTTACTAGAACTCAATAATTGCATGGATGGGTTTCAACCATATATAGAAGATAAGACTCAATGGTACCAGTCAGCATAATTGTGATGTCTTATTATTGAATAAGCTATTAAGTATTCTAACACACATTTCATAAATGAACAAATAAAAATGGGTGGGGATATCAGCTCTGACAGATCAGAAAATCTTATATCAACCAAAATATCTTCTAACAGAATAGTGAACTTCCTTGGCATATTTCCTCCAGACATTGTGATTGGGAGGTTAACATGGAAATTGTGGTATCAATGTCTACATCTACTGATTTCATGTGTTTATTGAGCCTTGATGCAGTTTTAGTTGGTTTTTGTCTTAATAAAATCCTTTGCTTTAATTTTGTTTACTTTCCAGGGTTTCTTGGATAGCAGCACTTAGCTGCCCTTGAAGAGTGTTCGAAGGCTTCAGTTAGTCCAGAACTCAGCCGCGCGAGCGATTGTGGGTGTACCTAGGTACACCCACGTTACACCTATCCTCCGCAAGCTGCACTGGCTGTCCATTGGTCTCAGGACACGCTTCAAGGTGCTAGTCGTTACTTTTAAAGCCCTACATGGCATCGGACCTGGCTACCTGAGAGACCGCCTCCTGCCAATTACCTCCCAAAGACCGATTAGATCGCACAGACTAGGCCTTCTCCGGATTCCATCTGCCGGCCAATGTCGGCTGGTGACTCCCCCAGGGAGGGCCTTCTCTGTTGCAGCTCCGGTCCTCTGGAACGATCTCCCCATTGAGATCCGGACCCTTACTACCCTTCCGGCCTTCTGTAAAGCAACTAAGACCTGGCTGTTCCGGCACGCCTGGGGCTGTTGATGTATCCAGCCCCACTTTAAGGTAGGAATGTTGTTGTAATTTTAAATTGTTGTATTGTCTTATATAGTCCCCTCCCTTTTTTATTGTAAGCCGCCGGAGTCTTCCGAGAGTGGGCGGCATACAAAACTAATAAATACAAATACAAATATATGTACATACTGCTTCACAGTGATTTACAGCCTTCTCTAAGTGGTTTACACAGTCAGCATATTGCGCCCAACAATCTGGGTCTTCATTTTATCAACCTTGGAAGAATGGAAGGCTGAGTGAACTTTGAGCGGATCTGTATCGAACTGCTAGCAGTTGGCAGAATTAGCCTGGAATACTGCATTCTAACCACTGTGCCACCCAGCTGGTCAGATATAATATAATATAATAACTATAATATAATAACTATAATATAATATAATAACTATAATATAATAACTATAATATAATATAATATAATAATATAATAACTATAATATAATATAATAATATAATATAATATAATATAATATAATATAATATAATATAATATAATATAATATAATATAATATAATATAATATAATATAATATAATATAATATAATATAATATAATATAATATAATATAATATAATATAATATAATAATATAATATAATATAATATAATATAATATAATAATATAATATAATATAATATAATATAATATAATAATATAATATAATATAATATAATATAATATAATATAATATAATATAATATAATATAATATAATATAATATAATATAATATAATATAATATAATATAATATAATATAATATAATATAATATAATATAATATAATATAATATAATATAATATAATATAATATAATATAATATAATTAATATAATATAATATAATTAATGTTTGTTTATGTTTATGTTTATGTTTATTAACATTTGTAGGCTGCCCTTTTCCCTGAGGGGACTCAGGGCGGCTCACATAAAAATCAGGAAGGGGGAATACAAACAATGACGTAGACACATATAGTAAAAAATAATAAGCAACATTCATTCATCATTCGGGAGGGGCGGCTATCTTTGTCCCCAGGCCTGACGGGCTAGCCAGTTCTTAAGGGCTGTGCGGAAGGCCTGGACGGTGGTGAGGGTACGAATCTCCACGGGGAGCTCGTTCCAAAGGGTCGGGGCTACTACTGAGAAGGCCCTCCTCCTTGTAGTTGCCAGCCGGCACTGGCTGGCCGATGGAATTCGGAGGAGGCCCAATCTATGAGATCTAATTGGTCGCAGGGAGGTAATTGGCAGAAGGCGGTCTCTCAAGTACGCAGATCCACTACCATGCAGGGCTTTATGGGTGACTAGTAGCACCTTGAAGCGCATCCGGAGATCGACAGGTAGCCAGCGCAGCTCGCGGAGGATAGGTGTTATGTGGGTGAACCGAGGTGCACCCACAATCACTCGCGCGGCCGCGTTCTGGACTAGCTGAAGCCGCCGGATGCTCTTCAAGGGCAGCCCCATGTAGAGCACATTGCAGTATTCCAGCCTAGAGGTCACAAGGGCCCGAGTGACTGTTGTGAGAGCCTCCCGATTCATGTAGGGTCGCAACTGGCGCACCAGGCGAACCTGGGCGAATGCCCCCCTGGTCACAGCCGTCAGGTGGTGGTCAAAATATAGCTGTGGATCCAGGAGGACTCCCAAGTTGCGAACCCTCTCTGAGGGGTGTAAACTTTGACCCCCCAGCCTGAGTGATGGAATATTGGTCGAATCTTTGGGAGGGAAGCACAACAGCCACTCAGTCTTTTCTGGGTTGAGTACAAGCTTGTTAGCCCTCATCCAGTCCATAACGGCCTCAAGGCCTCGGCTCATCACGTCTGCTGCTTCATTGAGTTGGCACGGGGCGGACAGATACAACTGGGTATCATCCACATATTGATGGTATCTTATCCCGTGCCTTCGGATGATCTCTCCCAGCGGTTTCATGTAGATGTTGAATAGTAGGGGGGATAAGACCGAACCCTGAGGCACCCCATATGTTAGGGGCCTAGGGGACGATCTCTGCCCCCCCACTAACACCGACTGCGACCTGTCCGAGAGGTAGGAGGAGAACCACCGCAACACGGTGCCTCCCACTCCCACCTCCCGCAGTCGTCGCAGAAGGATACCATGGTCGATGGTATCGAACGCCGCTGAGAGGTCGAGGAGAACCAGGATGGAGGGATGTCCTCCATCTCTGGCTCTCCAAAGATCATCGGTCAATGCGACCAAAGCGGTTTCTGTGCTATAACCGGGTCTGAAGCCTGACTGGAAGGGGTCGAGATAGTTTGCTTCCTCCAAGGACCGCTGGAGCTGGAAGGCCACCACCTTCTCAACAACCTTCCCAAGGAAGGGAAGGTTGGAGACTGGGCGATAGTTATTAAGAACAGCTGGATCCAGAGATGGCTTCTTAAGGAGGGGTCTCACCACCGCCGCTTTCAGTGCGGCGAGGAAGTTCCCCTCCCGAAGAGAGGCGGTAACAACCGCCTGGATCCAGCCTCGTGTCACCCCACTGCTGTTAGTAACCAGCCATGAGGGACACGGGTCCAGTACACAGGTGGAGGCACTTACAGCCCTCATGGCCTTGTCCACATCCCCGGGGGCAACATCCTGAAACTCAACCCAGAGATGGTCTACTTGATCCTCTTGTGCCTCGGCTGGAACTGCAGGGATGGAGTCCAAGTCCGACCGAAACCGAGCAATTTTGTCCGCTAAGAATTGGGCATAATCCTCAGCTCTACCCTGCAAGGGTTCCCCCGCTTCCCTCTTATTTAGTAGGGAGCGGGTTATCCTAAACAGGGCGGCTGGGCGGGACTCAGTGGACGCAACCAAGGTGGCTATGTGAGATCTTTTCGCTGCCCTAATTGCCCTGGTGTATTCCTTGGTGCTGGTGGTTACCATTGCTCGGTTCGATTCGGACTTATCGGACCTCCATCGGTGCTCTAGGCATCTCCTCCGGCGCTTCATCTCCCAGAGTTCCTCGGTAAACCAAGGAGGTCTCCGGGATCCGCCGCCTCGGAGGGGCCGTAGTGGCGCAATCCGGTCAAGGGCCTCCGATGCTGCCGAGTGCCAAGCAGCAACCAGAGTCTCTACCGGACTGTGGGCGAAAGTATCAGGAATAACCCCAAGCTCCGTCTGGAACCTTAACGGTTCCATAAGTCGCCTGGGGCGGAACCACCTGGTCGGTTCCTCCTCCCTACAGTGGGGGTTTGGTCTCCGGAAGTCGAGCCTCAGTAGGAAGTGGTCTGACCACGACAGGGGTATGATGTCGTTACCCCTCAGACCAAGATCACCAATCCACTGCTCCGAGAGGAATACGAGGTCGAGCATGTGACCCGCCGAATGGGTTGGGCCCCGGATTACTTGGGTCAAGCCCATGGCTGTCATGGAAGCCATGAACTCCTGCGCCCCATCAGAGTTTTCACCGAGCGACGGCAAATTAAAGTCCCCCAGGACCATCAACCTAGGGAACTCAATCGCCAGCTCGGCTACCGACTCGAGGAGCGAGGGGAGGGCTGCTGCAACACTGTTGGGAGGCAGGTACGTTAACAGCAGACCCACTTGACCCTTGAGGTCCAACTTTATCAGCAGAGACTCACACCCGACAAGCTCCGGAGCAGGGACCCTACGAGGAACTAACGACTCCCGGATAACAATGGCCACACCCCCACCCCTTCCCTGGGCTCTCGGCTGGTGCAGCACCTGAAATCCTTCTGGGCACAGCTCTACAAGGGGGACTCCTCCCTCTGGGCCCAGCCAGGTTTCAGTAATACATGCCAGGTCTGCCCTCTCGTCTAAAATTAAGTCCCGGACGAGAGGAGCTTTATGTACCACAGACCTGGCATTTAGCGACAGCAGCCTGAGTCCAGGGTCCTGACTACTTGCGCCATCTGGTCTCGGAGTGGGACTCATAGGGCCGGAAGGAGGGATCTCTGTGATGTAGCGAACCCTCCTTCCCCGGTAATGGCCTGCCCTAAAGTCCCCGCCATATCTGCCCCTCCCTGTTATGACCGTAATACCCCGACCCTCTCCCGTGTCTCTGGTCCCCTCAACCACCCCCATGGCCCCCGCATCTCCCGGCAGGTCCTCCGAATCATACATACCCATGCACTCCCCCAAACAGTCCCCATGTAAGAGTTAAAACACAGAAATTTACAACAATATAATAATAAAAGTGGGCCATTCATTCAATCACAACCAATCCCATACACTCATCATACTATTTAAAAAAATTGCGCAGTTAGATGTGTAACAATGTGAAAAGGGGGGGGGAGGGGTACTCCGTTTCTCTCCCCTCCTATGTCCTGGGGAGACGTCCTTGGCCGCCAGATCAAAAGTGGATGATATATAAGGCGGCCGTATGCAGGCAGGGCAAGATGTAGAAAGTAGAAAGTCCAGTGATTCATAGATGGCAGCCTTAACGATGAGTAAGTGCCCCAATCCAGGGGGCCAAAGTTTGGAACTAGCCTGAGCCACTTTAGCAGAGGAGGAGGGGAGTGCTGATGTTTTTGGAGCCCAGTCTCTGCCACCGTGGTCGCCATCCCCCATTACTCTCACACCAACTCAGCCACAATCCTACTCCCCTAGTGGCTGGGGCGGGAGGCAAAGAGCAATGTCCGGAGGAGGCCGCAATGACACAGGGCTCAGTTCAGGGGGTTTAGGGGGTCGTCCTCTTCCCCACCCTAGCAAGCACACCAGTCAGTCGAAACGGCCAGGTCTTTCCTAAAGCCGTAGGGGCAGATAACGAATAGCAGGGTGAGCAAGATAGAACCGAGGGGGGGGGGCGTCTGAGGCGGCAACAAACACAGCCAAAGCTTAAGGTCTCAATAAAGCTTCCGACGCTTCCTTCTTTAAATGAGAAGTTGATTAAAGTTAAAACCCTCCAGGCTCACCAGTCACTAGGGCTCGTCAGGGCTCACCAGTCCTTCAGCGCGAACAAGTTCAAGCAGGCTGGCTAGGGAAGAAGCGTCCGAGGTGTAAAAATGCTGCGGATCAGCTGTTTGAGATCGCCATCTTTCCCGCCACGCTTTCCCTCCAGTTTCAACTACTGCCGTTCTGCTGCTCAGGAGACGGCTGTCAGGATGAACAACGAATCCTTATCTCATCAGGGGGCTCACTGGGTCAGGCGGGCAGCACCAGGAACATCCAGGCGTCCAAGAATGGTAAAGAGAAAAAACGCTGACCGTCAACGTCAGCGTCGCCGTCCTTACGCAGCCGGGTGGTTGAAGGCTGCAAAGCGTTGCGGGGCTAAAAAGAACCTCCGAAGTGTTAGCCCCCAGCTATCTGGGTTCCTCAGGCCCTGCAGATCTTGAGCTCTCCCAGGGACCCTTTCCAAAAGTTTTTTGCAGTCTGTTTGGAAGGCTTCCCAGCGCTCTTTCGCCAAGTTTGAACAGAGCGAAAGAGCCCGGTCGCCATTCCAAACCCGCGCACGCGCAGATATAATATAATATAATATAATATAATATAATATAATATAATATAATATAATATAATATAATATAATATAATATAATATAATATAATATAATATAATATAATATAATATAATATAATATAATATAATATAATATAATATAATATAATATAATATAATATAATATAATATAATTAATATAATATAATATAATATAATATAATATAATATAATATAATATAATATAATTAATATAATATAATATAATATAATATAATATAATATAATATAATATAATATAATATAATATATAATATAATATAATATAATATAATATAATATAATATAATATAATATAATATAATATAATATAATATAATATAATATAATATAATAATATAATATAATATAATATAATATAATATAATATAATATAATATAATATAATATAATATAATATAATATAATATAATATAATATAATATAATATAATATAATTAATATAATTAATATAATATAATTAATATAATATAATATATATTATTGTACACTTATTGTACATTGAATTAGTGAAGTAGTAAGTATAGAAATATAAGAGAAGAATTCATGCATAGCTAGATCCCTACCAGGGGTGAAATTCAGCAGGTTCTGACATATTCTGCAGAACTGATAGCAGAAATTTTGAGTATTTCAGAGAACTGGAAAATGCCATTTCTGGCTGGCCCTAGAGTGGGGTGGGAATGGAGATTTTTCAATATCCTTTCCCCAGGAGTGGGGAGGGAATGGAGATTTTGCAGTATCCTTCCCCTCCCATGCCCTCCAAGCCACGTCTACAGAACTGGTAGTAAAAAAAAATGAATTTCACCACTGGTCCCTACCCCTACTTGCCTACCTCTCCCAACATTCCCCAGTTGGCTCACATAGTTATGTTGGGATGATGATAGTAACCTCCCCCTTTCCCAAGTCCAGGGAATTGGCTGATGTTCAATTGGAGAGCCTGTGTTTCAGTTCTCTTCCATTCTGTTTTCTTGCTCCTTGTTCTCCCAGAATTTCCTTTACTTTAAATAAGTATAAGGACTAGGATTATTCTTCTTTCATCCATTTAATAGAATCTATTTCACTAGATGATCCTCATAAATGGGCTAGTTAGTGAAAATCTTGTCATTTGATGTGTGTCTTGTCTGCTCTGCCATACATACATCTTTTATCTTCTGATTATCTTTCTCTACCTCCTGCATTTATTCTGATGTAGTTCTAGTAATTTCTTTTTGTATTTTCCTCCTCCTTCTCACAAGCTAAATCAGGCAGTAGTTGCTCTAGCTGCTTCATTTCCCAACTTTTATGTGTTTGGTTTCCCAGTAATCTGTCTGATGGTATCTTGGTGGTAGTTTTATCCATACCTTCAGCTTATACACAACATTCACAGGCCCTGAACTCATTCTGTAAGTTGTCTGGCCCTCCAGTTTCTGTCATCTTTAGTTTTAGCATTACATCCAGCCTCACTTTTTTGATACTTCTTAATGTATCAGAAAACCAAACATAAAAATGCACATTTTTTAGAAGTGTTACTTGCAGAAAGCATAGTAGGAAATGTATATTAAATATCTATAAGGTTGGAGATGTGTAAGAAAAGAAACTATATAAAAATACTTGTGGAAACATTTTCCATCAATATAGTGGAGTGCTGAACAAAACGTGTATTGAGCAAGGTGATAAATTTAGTAAAAACAACATTGACAGAATCTCTCTTTCTGTGTTATTCAAGGGGATGCGCAGGGGATGTTTTCTAAATGACAAAAGCCAAATGTAAAGACCAAAGCTTTTCTTAAAGATAAATAGAACCATTATGCTTCTGGGCAGTAAACAAAAAAACTCCTACCAATGATATATAGCCCATTTGGCTCAAACCAAATCAATATCCCACATGGAATCAGACAATGAGTCAAAGTCAAGAAATTCAGTAGGCATAAAATTCAACCTTTAGTGGCCTGAGGAATAGGTCCTCACTGTCATCACTGCTGGCTATGTATAAAGGGGTGGGAATACAGAATATACTAATATATAGCAAAGATTACATACTTTTTATTACAGGAGTGCCTGGGAAAGAGAATAAGACATGCTTGTTTCTTTCTTAAAACCCTTAAGTTGTGAGATCTATTTTAGATACAGTATTGAGGGTTTTGCACTCAGTGACTGAAGTCCAAACTGGAAAACTGGATTCACTATATAAAACTATTAAAACTGCTTGATGTTATGTTATGATTTTATGATATTACCATTTGAATGCTTGTCAAGTGATATTTATGATTTATAGTCTTCTTGATATGTCTGATAATTTTGATTATTTGGAGTCCTGTAATGTACGTTATGTGTCTTAACATTTGGAATCTTACAGTTGAAGTGACATTAAATCAATCAATCACTTTTCAAAAGTGAAGAATTTATCCAAAAGCCTGTAATAAAAGAGATAGTTAGATACTGTTCTTTCTAGCATACAGTCTTGTACAGAATAATGAGAATTATTCAGCATTGCAATTTCTAGACAATGTGAATACATCTTATTTTATTCAGTGTGTGTGTGTGTTTGTGTGTGT